>NC_072773.1:27087209-27387209 GCF_022539595.1 Amphiprion ocellaris
GGTGTTCTGAGTGATCACTTTGTCCTGATAGAAGAGCTAAGCAGTCCATCATTGGGGCATTAAGGGCTTCTGAATGGTTTGATAAGGACAATGCTTATTTTTATGCTTTGAGCCCTAAAGCCACCAGATCTCAACCCAACTGACCACCTAAGATTTAAGTCTGCATATTAGTTCTTCACCACCATCATCAAAACACCAAATGAGGAAATCTCTCCAGTTGAGCTCCAGAAACTTGGAGATCAAATGCCAAAGAGCACCTTACTAACATGCCTAATGGTGATTTTTCTGTTAATTGGTCACCTGTGTGTATTTTATTAGAATATAAGCAAATATGAATGCCTGCTCTCTGTTAATTATTAGATCACTAAGCACATTAACAGCTCAAAGGATAAAGATCAGAGAGGATGATGGCGATGTGTACAAGAGCATTAAAGGCCTTGAAAATGTATTTTTCTCAGTTTCTTAAGACATGAACACAGTACGCCCTGTTAAGGTTTGAACAGTTTTGGTTGTGTTACATGAGAGATTTCTAGATTTCCTTTTTTTCTCTGTGCTGACTCAGAGAAAATATGATGTTATGGATTTCTGTGGTGCATTTGATCAAAATCTGAAGACAGATGCTTTGCTGTTTTTTTTCAGTTAAACCCGATCACATAGTCCCAATGAAACAGATTAGCTGATTTCTTGATTTTTTTCCCACTGTAATCACTGCATAATGAGTCATGGTTACTTTATGTTGACATACTTCAAGCTAAGTTTTCAGGGGTTTTAAGTCTTGTTTCTCTGTTAGCTAAATCTTGACTTACAAGAATATTTTAACAGTTATTTCCCAGCATTTAGAGACGTTTAGCACAAAAATCAACAATCTTACTTGATTATGATGCAGAGTTTATTCAGACACACTGATAGTAAATATTCTCTCATAGCTTATAAATGCTTATCTCACTCGATCTATCATCCTCCTTTTACCTCTCTCTTCCACCCCTTTGCATCAGCCAACCCTTCTTTTACATTTGTCTGCAAAGGTGACAGCAATGTTTAGATTATTGCCTGGCATTTGAAGCTTTAATGCATCAACTTCAAAAAGAATGCAGCAGCTGCGGATGTTATGATGCCAACCTCAATCTAGTGGAGGTTGTGAGATTTTATCTGCTTTATCTATGCCTCCCAACTTCTTGTTTGTTGTGTGGCTGAGGAATGCAAAAATGAGAGATGACAGCAGACTACATCACAGGTGAATGCATGTAAACGAAGTGCATCAGGTACAAATGTTCATCTACAAATACAGAAACATAAAGGAACACACGTACAGACATGGTTTGATTCCTTAGAGGAGCTGACAGAAGAAAAGCAGGACAAGAATACAGTGATGGATAAAACCCAAACACACCAACAATGGACAGGATGGAAGAAAAAGTGACAAAAAGAGAGCAGCTTAAACCAGCCAATCCTCTTCCTTCTTCTTCATCCTGTCCCAGATTTAACAAAGAGCTGTTTAGGTTTCGCCCCAATTAACAAGTAGGCAATTTAGCTGCGACATAGGAAATTCTCATCAAGAATATGCAGTCAAGAACGGCAAACAGCTGTCAGCAGTTTGCACCCTCCAGCTCTGCTTTCCATAATTGAGTCAGTAATGTTGCTCTTTTCATCATAACACCATCACTCTTAATCTTTCATCCACCACTGAGGAAGTTGTGCAGTGTGCATCCCTGCTGTCCAACCATTTGATCACACAACAGAATTAGAGCAAAAACATCCGTAAAGTCATCAACTGCTTGTAAAACAAGGACTGAATACCAAAAAATAAATAAATAAATAAAAAAGGAATGTGGGGGGGATAAATTTGATTGAGATGAATATGCAATGCAGCCATTCAACTGAGTGTGATCTGTCAAGATAGTCATCCCAGCTGTGTTGCTCCCAAAGCAATTTATTCGATGCCACCCTATAACAAATGACACCACTGGAACCGTTGGAATGGAAAGAGAGAAATGGGCTTGCAAATAGTTCCAGTTTTATCTCCATTATGGCTTAATATTGCAATGTCATTGATGTGGAACACACACAGACACACTAACGCAAGGCCGTGCATGGATGGGTACGTGCACACACGCTTGCATTTGCCAGCCCAAGGTTTTCACTATAACCACATAATTAATGGTCTGTTAAATTGAAGACATTAAAATGGCGAACAGTTGTAAAACGGGCCACCAGGGACAAAGAGGAGATGGGATTTCCACAAACACACATATTGTTATGATAAACCAGCACGGACACAGCAGGGGCAGTGGCTCCAAACTCCTGTGAAGGTCGAAAAAGAAAAATGAGGTCGTCACCTGCTTTGAATTAGTAGTGAAACCTGGCCGCTCTAATCTGGTAAACACACAAAAAAAGCACATTTCAGATAAAGTTGGTGCCAAACAAACCGCTCAGCTACATCTGACTGATTGCTATGTTGCATTTTGGGTGGGTCGTTTCTGTGGTGAGGTTCCAGGCTATGTATGCAAGTCGAGCTATCTTTAGAGTGACAGTTGTCCTGAGAGCAGGATGTGTTCTGATCCCCATGTTCTTTGCTGTCTAACCCCCAGAGGTCGGCACTCATTTCTCTTCTAAGCTCACTAACTCGGATTTGCATCATACATTCCCATGTTTCCCTTTAACAAGCTGGCTTATATTACCTGCAGGCACCTTGTTGTATAGGTACAGGTTTCCGTGGCAACACTGCGCCAGAAAGCGAGTGGGAGATGGAAAAAAAAATGAAAGAGATGGGGGGAAAGGAAAGCGAAACATAGAGATCTCAGGTCTCTTGGGTCATGCACTTAATTGGCCCAGAGTGAGAGGTCGAGCCGCCGCCCACCACCCCCACCTGTTCTCGCTCTACTTGTCTCCACCTTTCTCTCTTTATCTCCCCCAAATCTCCAGTGGGCTTTGGCCCTGCTCATAAATCAGATGGTGATCAATAATTCAAACATATTCCAACCTGCGATGCCGGGGGGGGGGGGGGGGGGGGTGGGGGTGGAAAATGGGGATGAGGGTGGAGGGGGTGCAGTAAAAAAGACAATGGGAAAAGGCAATAACATGTGGCCTTGTTGTGTTTCCACAAAGGCGGAGAATGAACATTAATTACACATTCGAGCGGTGCTGCCCATCCCTGAGATAGGATACATTAAGCTCTCAGGTTATATTAAACACTAAGGTGAGATGATGACACAGTAGCAGCTAGAAAAAGTCGGAGATGTGAGTGTGAATTTATTACAGAGTCACCTTGCCCTGTGACTCATTGTAAGCTGTTGTTTAATCAACTTTTTTTTTTTATTTTTTTTGATATAGCTGGTCCTTTGCAGCTCAGGCCAGACATGACCTGTCGGGATCTGCTTCTCTGTGGATGAGGGCTCTTCAGGCATAGCAATCAACACAGTCTGGGTCAAGACCACAATCAGCATTGAGCACCGGGGGTGTATTTGACAGCACCAGGAGCAGCACTCACACACCTACACATACTGTACCTAATTACAGCGATCTGTGCGACCTTCAAATAAGAAAGAGTAAGAACCCAGAGGCAATGTAAGACGAGGTTACGACCTTCATTTCTGAAATCATCTAAACTGTTGGAGCTTCTGCGGCCCACAATTATATACTATTTGAACCCTTCTGCCCTCCATCTCCCGTGGAACATATAAGGAAAGAAAACAAATTGGCCACCTGGTGAACCCTCTGTTAAAGGCAGTGGAAACCTGCAATTTTCTGATTTTATTTCACTCGTTTGTTTTCGCAAAGTTTGACTGGCTTTTCTCATCGTCTCAAAAGTAGCCTTGAATTGCCGTTTGTGTAACTCTGTCTCAACAGCAACATTTACTGAAGATTCTAATGACTTAACAAAACGTCTATCAGTTGTCACAACAAATTATAAGCTGCTGAAGCAATATAGCAGATTGATTTTGGTCAGACTGGCCAACAAGGTGGTGCAAACTGTTAATATGGCACCTTGGAGGGTTGGAATTATATACACTACTGTTCAAAAGTTTGTTGTCACTTAGAAATGTCCTTATTTTTAAAAGAAAAGCAGCTTTTTTTCAATGGAGATAACGTTTAATTAATCACAAATCCAGTCTAGACATTGTTAATGTGGTAAATGGCTATTCTAGCTGGAAACGGATGATTTTTTATGGAATATCTACATAGGAGTACAGAGGAACATTTCCAGCAACCATCACTCCTGTGTTCTAATGCTACATTGTGTTAGCTAATGGTGTTGAAAGGCTCAGTGATGATTAGAAAACCTTCATGCAATTATGTTACCACATGAATAAAAGTGGGAGTTTTCATTGAAAACATGAAATTACCTGTGTGGCCCCAAACTTTTGAACGGTAGTGTATGTGCCCCTTCAACTGAGGATTTAAAAAGACTAGTATCAACTCAATATAGATTTCAATATTTTATCTTCCATTAAATCCTTTCAGGGTTGTAAATATATATAGTTACTTCTACTGCAGTAAATGGAGACTTTGATAAACTAGCAATATTAGTAAAGATGGCGCTGTTGGTATGACATGTAAAAAACATTTTTTTCATTACTAATTTATACAAAATAAAAAAAGTTATTGTTGGCTTGGTTGCTTTGCATTTTCATTCACCCCAAAAGATTTCCAACACTAGTTTAAGGTAAAACTTGGCTTCATAGTGTTGATCAATGCTCACTCAGTTCCAGATAATTGACTATAAGTTGCTTTAGGCGTAACAGCTATAGATCAGAAACCCTGCCCCCACTCTGCATCTGGCAAATCTCTCCACTAATACTTATAACCTGTATGTTTATTGTGACAATTCTTCTAAAACCTAAGCACATACTGATGCAGCTTTTATTTAAATCCACTTGCTGTTGATATTCAGCGGATACACCGTATGGGTAGTTCATCTCTGTGTAGCAAGCTGTGTATAACACACACAGACACCGCGTTTTGTTTCATCATGGATAATTCAGATAGGGATGCTATCCTAGTCTTCCACCATCTGTGCAAGCCAAAGCAAATAGCAGAGGAAAAAAGTATGTGTTTGTGCTTACAATGATATGAATCACGGTCCAGTAAAGCTTTATGAAAACTTAATAGCATTCCCAGAGAGGCAAAGACAAAGAGAAGGAAACGGAGAGATAAAAGAGCTGCGACCGTCCGCTCTACTCCTGCTGGCCTTTCTCCTCCATCAACGTGGCAGTGCCAAGGAAATACAGTTCATTATCATTGATCACACCAGAGTCCAGCTTCACACGGGCGCTCTAAAGAAGTTGCACACACATACACTTGAGAAAGCACCCGCCAAAACAAGTTACCCCCAAAACAGATGTCTGAAACATCTGCAACTGGCAAAAAATTGAAACATCCCCGCTCTTGCCAAGAACAGCTTTCATATTTCTCTAGTTACCAGGTTTTGATAAATCACCTCTCCTCGGAACTGGCAAGGTAGAAGAGGATTATACAGTAGCAGTAACCCTCACATCCTACCCACAGAACAGTGTTTTATTGCCATGCAATTTGCTCCAGCTGCAGTAATTATTCTTAATTATAGCTGTGTGATGCATTAATATCAAAGCTATGGGCCGAGACCTTGCGTTCCTGTAAGCAGACATGCATTCGTTGACAGACATTCGGCATCTCTAAGCTTATGAATATTCAAAAGGAAAAATGATTGTTAGTGCCTACATAAAGCAAATGAGTTAGCAGGAGAAACTGGAGAGAAAAAAGCCTAAATCCTTTGTAGTATGTAGGAGATGACATGATGCCTGCCAAGGGATAATGTCGCGCCTTTAGAGATAACACTCTTCAGGATGAGGAGCTCTGCTTTTCTCTTAAAACTTTCTTGGAAGCACTTTGGTTGAACCCAGTCTTCTTCTCCTCTGAAGCCTTCACTACAAAGTTTGTATATTCTCTAGCTATGTCATCAAAAGAGGAGAGAGAGAAAGTGGGCAGTGTGATGCAAGATTTCACACACACACACACACACACACACACACACACAGCTTGTGGATAGTCTGACAGTTAGTTTTTAAAAGGTGAAAATGCGGTTAATAAGAAAAAAACAAAAAAACCTTGCAGATATCTCTTGCCTCTGCACTGTGGCTCACCGCACTGAAGGCACTTTGTCCTACATAGACACAAATCACATCAGTCACTGTGACAATATGGACACCCCTTTACTTTCCTGGCATGTGATGAAATAAAAACACTTCCAGCTCCTCCACACCTTTCTGTCATTTCGTCACAGGCAAACAAAAGCACACTTCCTCACCTTATGTCAAGTGTGATCAAAAAGTTCTGAGACTGTTCCTGATGCATGCTCATAGAGTGCAGCAGTCACGTGCTCTGTTGCTCCCCACATTCACAAGTTTCCTCAAAATTAATTCAAGTTGAAGAGTTGCTGTTTGGACACAGCGGAGAAGATGCATGCTAGGACTGAGCGAATTGAGGAAAATATCTAATTGTCCTTTTTTGGATAGATATTGCAACTTGACGTGTAAATTTTTGTTTTTACAGTCTAGCGTCAGTTCAGTATTCACTGTGTAATACATATAAAGTATGTGATGCAGCATTATGACATGAGACACCATTAGAAGCGTGACTGCATTACAGAGGGTAAAATAAAATAAATGATACAACAGTTGAAACTGTGGGTCAAATGCGCTGCGGAAATGCTATTTGTGGCTATTAATTAATGAGTTTATGTCTGTCACAGCGTGCATAGCCAAACCACTTATGATGCATTGATCAATAGGCAAGCAGGCAACAATCCCTCCTTCTTTCAATCTTCTCAAATTAGATAAAGTTGAATTACAGCACTGGTCTCATTATTTAATAGCCACATCTTGTCAAACTGCAGCCGTTGCAATTTGCTAACTGCGTTGTTCTAAATTGCAATTTCAATTTGAAATTGATTCGTTCAGCCCTCGTATGATTATCGCAGATGGTCTTTGACACGTTTACAAACTGGGGCTTCCAGGGAGCGATCCAACCGTGGCAGGAGCTCTGGGAGCGGTGCATCCCTGCGCGAAGTGACTACTTATTAGGGGATGGTGGCCAAGTCTAAATTAGGTACCATTTTTGTGTTGTAGAAATGCAGAATTTTTGATCGCACCGCCTACTAAGGCTGTAGTGTTTATCAGACACTGGACCTACTGACCGATAACTTGCAGCTCAGAGTGCGCATCTGTAACTGTGGGCGTGTCGGAGATGGGGAGGGGTGCATGAAATAGCGCCTGTGTCTGCAAAGCTGAATCTGTCAGTGCGGTCAGCACAGTTATGGCCTGGTATTTTCAGGGTCAATGTTCAGTTGTGAGGGCATTAGCCTTGTTCAGTGTGATTATGTGTGCCTGTGTGTGTGTGTGCCTGTGTGTGTGTGTGTGTGTGTGTGTGTGTGTGTGTGTGTGTGTGTTGGCCTCTGCCCTTTTCTTGAAAGTGGCCTCCTTCATCTATCAACCACCGTCCACGGAGCCACAGCAACCATCAGCTCTATTAAAGACGTCCTCGTCATGGCCAGCCGCTGACATTCACAATATGTCTAGACCTGGTCCCGCATTTGTCCAACGGAAATGCTTCCACGCCAGGTCAACTTCAGGTCAACACTTCAAACAACGAACCCATTGAGACAAAAATGAGCTTGCCTGTGTCTCAGAGTACAAACAAATCATTACACAGACAGGGCTTCCTGCCAACGCTAGCTATTCTCTGGGGCTGATCGGGGTTCTGACAACCATCCAGCCCTACTGTCTGGAATAGTTAGGCTGCAGAGGGAGGAGAGAACAGAGACGTTTCGATCAATACAGGCTCATTATCTGTTGCCTTCTGTCCCAGAGAGATGAGTCCCAACGCTCGGCCTGTTGATGAGGAAAGCGCACCACAATTCAATTAGGGGATGGCCGAGATGCCAAAAGAGGTTTGATCAAAGCACTCTGCCTCGGCTAATTAGCACACACAGCAGTTCACAAGGGCTATTTTTACATCTGAGGAGCAGAGTATGTTGTTTTGTTAATGGCAGTTTTACCCTGTAATGGACTGGGAATAGCCTGGCTCATTGTCTATGCATAGGTTTCAGTCAGGGGAGAGTGGGGGTCCCTTGTGCTTCTCTACACTCCCGTGCACATGTATATTCATGTGAGCATGCACGCATATATATACACACACACACTCAACCTGGTGACCTTTTGAAAGGTCGTGCAGGGGTTTAATGCAACCCCTCTTTTGCAGGTTAAACTCATCAGTGTGCAGGTGCGTAGGTGTGGATGTGTTTCTCCAGACAGGAAGTGTCAGGTCACATAGAAACAGTGCCAGGGGAAAATAAAGCTGTTTCCAGAAGTCTTCGGGGACTTTTTAGGCAGCAGGCTGACAGCTTTATAAACCTCATAACAAATGGGCGACCTCCTTCTCTTTAATGAGGCAAAAAGGTCCGAAGTCTGCGGAGGAGAAACAGGTGTGTAGCTCAAGGTGGGTTCACAACACTCCGTATTTGTGCGTATGAGTGTTTGTGTGAGTCACAGTGTTAATAAGGGAGCAATACTGAGACCACTGTGACCCAATCCTTTTAGATACAAACAGACTATCTACCTAATGTCGGTTGCCAGTGTTTCACTATTGGATGCATTTACAGGGCTGAAACATGGAGGATAAACAGGTGTGACAGAAATACACACCAGCGCTCTATTAATTCTGGAGATAAAGTGGGGAAATAACAGCAGGATACACAGGCAGGAGGCAGCAGAAAGTCATTCAAATGACAGCAAGAAACACCTGTAACAAATGCTTGTTTAATCTTATTTCTCTGAAAAAGCATTTCAGCTCAGGCAGGGGTTCATTTCCCATCTAGATTACAAGCTTTTTATTATTTGAAGTGTATAAACTTGAGACGAAACAGCAGGCAGGAATATCTGTGTATGAGTGGTATAAAAATGTTTGCTTGGGGGAAACAACTTTGCAAAATGGGAAAGCTGGGTTTTGTTATCTGGTGGTATGAAAGTTGGGTTTCTTTGTCAACACAGTTACGACTGATTCCAACCAAAACTTTTAGACTTCCATTTACTTGGTTTTGAAATAGCTAATGCTTGACACAGTATATCAGAACTTCCCCACTTGGTTCTTTGTCTAGAGCCGATTTTATCGCCCCCTTTGTTGTTAACGGTGGCATTTACTTGGGGACTTATGGTGTGAGCCAGCTCCGTTTTTAATGCCATCATAAATAACACTGCCACAGCCTGTCAAGTAAACTCCGCTCGGTGACAGTGGCAAAGGCAAGCTGGCCCGCAAGTCGATGGGAGGCATGATGTGCACGGCTCCCATCAGTAAAATGTCACAGCAACACACTTCACTGATCAGAAACTGAAACGCTCCAACAGGCGATAAAATCTCAGGGTTAGTTTATGGATCAACACCTTCCCAAGACACAGCTGGTTTCAGTTCTGGATTAACAAATTTCTTAAATCTCGAGATCAGAGAACAAATTTATGCACCAGCAGACGTCTGAGTTGTCTTTCATCTGGAGGCAGCAGCAAGGCAGGATTTGAAACCCAGAGGAGGGCATGTGAACACATGCCTCACACAAAGCTTGGTGGTGCATGACTTCAGGTGTACTTCATTACAATATTTACATACATCTGCTGGTGCACTTTCACATGCATTTACACTTAGTCTGGTTGCTGCTGTCTGTCATCGAGCAGCTACCTGAGGCTGGGAAGAGTTCTGTTGAACAGCAGCTCCATATGTTTTCTGTCAGCAGTGGCTTTGAAACAACACTCACTCACTGGTGTAACACCAAATCTGGATTTAAACGGGATTTCAGCAAACATTAACACGTGACAGAAGTATAAGAAAAAAAGATGGACATTTGTTTATGTCTTGTGCTTATATTAAGTTAAATAACTTTAAGGACGCAGATATTTCTTTAATCTCTTATATCAACATGTGACACTCCAGCAGAAAACAGTGTCCTGCCCTGTTAAAACAGATATTTAATAGGAAAGTAATTGAATTCAACATGCATGACACTTAAGCTGTTCTTTCGCACAGTTACAACTTGTAAAAGTAGACAACAGATGTGTGGGTGAACTCACCAGCTGTAAAGTGCAAATAAAAATGAGCGTGCATCGTCCGCTGCAGCAGCCCATTGTGTCAGCGGTGAAAACGCGGTGACTCCGGGAGAAAAAGGGGGACTTGGAAACGAGTCAGTGGAGCTCTCAATGTGCCGACCAGACTCAGTCCTGATCAAAGCACTGGCGTCCCATTCTCTCCTCTTCTGCTCTTTTTTTTTTTTGTTTGTATGTTGCGCTTCTTCACCAGAAAAAAAACAACAAAAAAACAGGAACCTCACGGTGAGCTCTGGCTGCTGCTGTGGATCCGTTTGTTTGTCTGCGCTCCGCTCCGGCCGGTCGGTCGGTCGCACTTGAGGTGACTGGCTGGGAGGATGGTTGAGAGCCGGTGCGTAAAGAGGAGGAGGAGGAGAGGAAGGAGGGGAAGGAGGGAGGAGGTGGTGGTGGTGGGGCAGTCAAGCAGGGCTGAGAAGGGGCTGACTGAGGGCGTCAACTGGTTTGTGGAGGCTGTCTGCAGTGGTGGCACTGGAGAAATTACGCGCGTCTTAATTTAAAAAAAAAAAAAATGCTTTAACAGAGGCAATAAATGTACTGCCGTGGTGATGGGATACATTTCTATGAAGCTTATTCAAATTGAATGATCCAATTACATTTATAGATAAAGTGATTAAGTCAATTTGAGCACATTTTTGAGGGGAAAATGTTACAGATTCATTCTGGTGTTGGTTAGAAATTCACGCTGGAGTCTCATTTTGTGTTAAATGACTCGTGAGCTTGGATGTGAACGTGAGGTTAAATGATACTGCTGCTGATGGAGAAATTGCGCCATCTTGTGTTCATATGATGCCGCACACCATTGCAAGTTTCACTCATTTTATTTCAGGGTCTTTCAAAATGGAAGCATAACTCAGATATGAGTTGTCAAATTGTGCGTAAAGACGCCCTTTTCATACTTAACTGGGGGCTTTTGCCATTTCTACAAAAATAATGAAATCTGAGGCAGTTTTCTCGGTAATTTCAGACTTTTTTCCTTTATTTTAGATGGGGTTTCTTCACACACAACTTGCAGTCTAATTCCCTTTCAATACATCTTCTGCCTCAGCCACCGTCGCTCCAAATCTGTTGCCCTGCCTCCCTTTCTTCACGCAGACCTTTTGTCTGGATCTCCATTTGCCTTCTGGGTAACCCCTCGAACTGGTCGGTATGATTTATAATAGAAAAGATCTTAAAAGCAAGTCTCTGAGTCCTCCTCCTCTCTGGGAGCGCACGGAGGCAGGTCCCATCGCCCTCCTCAGCAGCTTGATAAATCTTTTACGCGTCTGCGGGCTGAGTGAGGGAACACTTCACATCTCATTTCATCACACACTCCTCCGCTCTTCGCCCTTTAAAGCTCTTCTTCCCCTCTCTCTCCTACGCCGTCCTGCCCACCTGCGTCCATGCGGCCCAGGAGGAGCCTCTCCCTCATCTCCAAAAATAACCGCAGGATATTTATGGAAGCCGACGAGCACGCACGCATTGGCCAGTTCAAACTTCTTTTTAAAAAAGAGCATCTCTTTCATCATGAGGACTAACAACCAGGAACAAACACTGTGATCAATCCACATGCATCTGCTCTCGAGTTTATCCAGCTTGCCTGTACTCCAGAGATTTTGTTCTAGTCCTATTTTCTTGTGTCAGATGAGCATTGTCAGGTACATACTGTGTCATGTTATGTAATCTGTGCACAGGCAGGGGCTGCATCCTGCTGAGTATTTTACTAGATGCTGTACAGTACGGTCTATGAATGAGTTTTGAACTGGTGCATTGACTTTCAATACAATTTAATCTAATTTTACTTATGTAGTGCCAACTCACAGCGTAGTTCATCTCATGACAGTTCACATAATCAGGTCAAGACCTTACAAGATTACATTAAAGAGAGAAAGCTGGTAAATCCAAAGATTCCCTTTGAGCAAGCTCCTTGCATAAGTAAAAAACTCTAACAGGAAGAAACCTCCAGCAGAACCAGGTTCAGTGAGGGCAGACATCTGCCTCGACCAGTTGAGATGAGGGTAAAATGGAAGACAGAGAAGGGTAGCAAATAAAAATCTGAGAAACATTACATCAGAAAACAATAGACTCTGGAGAGATTGGTGAGTCCAGTAAGTGCAAATCAGAAAGATGTATCTGAAAAGTCACAGATACCTGCAGAGAGCACAAAACACAAACTATGTGAGAGAGAAGACACAAAGTTAGTGGTGTGCAATAATGGTATATAAATGTATGGAGAGAGAAATAGGAGAATAGAGGAGTGGCGCCCAGTGCATCATGAAGTCGCCAAGCATCCTGCACCTATAACAGCATGACTAAGGGATGGTTCACAGCCACCTTATCAAAAGGGAAAGTTTTAAGCCAGATCTGTCTGTATCCCAAACCCAAACTGGGAGCTGATTCCACAGCAGGGGAGCCTAATAGCTGAAGGCTCTGCCTCCTATACTGCTGTTGGAAACTCTAGGAACCACAAATAAACCAACAATCTTAGAGAAAACTGCTCTCCAGGGATAATATGATCAGCCTTGGTTTTCACTTCTGTCAAAGGAAATCTATGAATTATAGTTTAGCCATCTTGTGAAAATACTGTATAATTTTTGGAAAAATGACTGCAACTCAAGATTGGCTCACTTTTTACATCCATATCACACCATCTTCATCAGCAGATTCATGTGGAGTTTTCTCAGTTGACCACTCAAGGTCAGTTTGCTAGTCATAAATCAAAACTCATAAAATTAGAAAAAGCCCTAAAAATGCACTTAATGAAATCATAACAGCTACTGAGCTTGCATGTTAACTATGAACACTGATGGCATAGAGTTCCTGATAAACTACTAAGTGGAAATTAGGATGGAACTTTGTTATTCATTTATCATTTTCAAGTTCATAATGCAACTTTCAAGCTTGACCTTTAATTATGTTTGTTTCAATAATGTTGCCTACTTATTCTGTGTGGCATTAAAATCAAAAATACATAACTTTCATGGAAACGTTTAGTTAACTGGAATACTGTTTTCACCAAATTTAGGATTGCTATCTTTGAAAATAGCTTAACAGCGATCAACACTTCATGCTCTGTGCTCAGAAAGACCGAGTCACCAGTAGGTCTAATATGTCATAAAATGTACCAAAAAAAAAAAAAAAGTTTTATTGTGTGCAGTCGAGTGCCATTAACCAGTTTATCTGTAACAGATGTCACGTTTTACTGTTACACATCAAGCCAGTAACGGCTAAGAGCTACTAGCAGAACACATTAGAGACTGTCCTGCACTTCTTGCCATGCATGAAGCTCGCTCATTCACAACTGCATTTCTTATGAGAAGATGGCTTCTGAATGTGTGCCATAAGCAGATGTGTATGTGGGTTGGTGGTTGGGTGGGAGAAAAGTGAGACTGAGGGAGGAGAACCGGGGCTGAAATAAGGTCACTGTTATAGTTCTATTAGAGGGGCTTGATGGAGGTTCTCCTTGTGTTCTCATTTTGCCCAACACCTCCTTATCTACTGTGTGTGTGTGTGTGTGTGCGTGTGTGTGTGTGTGTGTGTGTGTCCAGAGCACTTCTTTCATGACAAGTGTAGCCCTCCGGGGCTGCTGTTCTCCACAAAGACACTAATGTGAAGTGACAGGACAGCCAGTGGTGTGCTGCTCTGAGGGGACCTGCATTGTGGAGGAGACCTCAGAGTCTAGCTCATAGTGGACAACAATAGAAAAAAAGACCTCAAAAGGACAAAGCTGTTCCCTCTTTGAAAGTGTCTTAGGCTGTCGCTGCTACTCGCCACTCTCTCTTTCTGTCTTTCTTTCGTTCTTTCTCTCTTTTCTCTCCTCACATTTTGGCGCTCAAACGCACTGGTGAAAATTTCTCTCGCACCCCGAAGTCACTATTATCAATCCACCAATTCATCCTTTCCAAGGCTGAGGTGTGAGAGCAAAAACAGATTCTGTTCGTTCTTATTCTTACAGCAGCATGAATGACTTGATTCCCCCTAAATTATTATGGTGCAGTAGTTTGCTCACAGCAGAGGCTTACAAATGATGCCATTTTTCAGGCTGAAATACTGTATGTCACCTGGGAAACTGCAGTAGGTAACAGAAGCAACACAGGATTTTTTGCATTAGTGCACCTAAAATCTACTTGTGGCAAATAATACATCACAAACTGGCCTTAAATCATAAGCAAAATGCTGCCTTCAGCTCTATTGGACATTTATCACCACCAGCCGGCTCACACAGTTACAATTTACAGCCACCACTGGCTGTCCTACAAGCATATGAATGCTTTCTTTATTTAGGCACATGCTCATAAAAGTTTAACATTATACATGTGCCCTCAGAGGCAGAGTCTCATCTGATTTCTCTACACTATTTTGCCACGAAAAAAGTTTCAGACTGGATGAAGAATAAATACAGAGGCTATTATGAGGAGCATGTCCATCATTTTTAATGGGATTATGGCTTTGGTGGAGAAATACTGGACCCCAGAACAAATTTCTGGGCAGTCGGTGTTACTCTGAAGTCTGCCACTTGGAGGCATTCTCTGTGAGGTCGGTTTTAATTGAATGGGTGCCCTCACAGGTGCGTCAAGTCGGACACAAGCTGCAAAATACAGGGAAGTAGGTCTACTTCCTTCAAAATAAAAGCAATATGCTGGCCACTCCTTTATTGTCATTTTAACCTGTTAAAGTGTAATTTCCTTTCCAACATTTGATGAATCTAAGTATTGGACAGTCTTAAGTTTATGCCCTTAAACTGAATTAGGTTGACTTGAGAGCAGAGATTATGTATACAACACAATAATTTTATCAAGGGAGTTCTAAAATCTGTATACAGTGCATTTAGCATTTCGTATAATTCAAAACAAGCCATTACACAGCACCTGCCAAAGCTCAAGACTTAGTCCAAGCATCTCCAGTATTTTGAGTGAGTTTGATAATACGTTGGCCTCTCCATTGGGTGGTATTGAAAAAGGGCTGAATAATGGTTAATACATAAATATATTTCTGTAATTTTATGATCTAATATGTGAAATAGGCTGCTTCAAATACATGCAGTTCTTTGTAAATAATAATATGCAATTAAATAAAGCTCAATTTTTGGAGATTTTTATAACTAGATGTCATTAAGAGTTTAATAAAAAGGCCAGCAAAAACAGCACCACAGGCATACATTCCTTCCACATGCATTTTAGGTCTGGTTTGGTCAACAAGAACTTTAGATACATGTCTGGTTCTTGGTCATCACTGCTGGTATCGGCTTTAGCAAACCTTACACGTAGGTAGGAAATAATTCAGGTAAGGCTGTTTGTAAAGCGGTATTCACATTTTTCTCTTTGCATAAGGGTCAGTAAATAGTTTGTGCAGTTAATGTGAAATGCTCTGGCATTAAAGGGTCCATATTATGTTTTTTTTAATTATCTTTTAACACATGACCACACTTTTACATCACTGGGACACGCATGGTATGAGCAAGCAAGAGTGGACAGATGGATGACAACTAATTTCACACTACAGACTGTGGAGGTAAAAGTTTGAGGTGCAATATTACGACAAAGTATTGTGCCCCAGTTGTGTGCATACTGCATGAAACAGTACTTACTTAGTGAGGGCAGCTGTAATGCTTTCTTGTAAGCCATTTTGAATGCAGTCACAAAACAGTGTAGATGCAGAGGTGTGTACCTGTGGGTCTCTTCCAGAAAGGGGTGTCAACATCAGGAGCCCATTTGGATTTAAAGGTACAGACACTAAAACAACTCTTTTTGGAACAAGGATTAGAAAAAAGGTGTGTTCAAAAGGCCGACCTGTGCAGTCTTCTGAACTGAACCTTGAAACATACTTTCTGGGGACATCTGAAACCTGCCTTAACTTGTTAGAAAGCTATATAATATGGGACCTTTAACAGAGAAATGTAGCTTCAGAGTAAACTTTTTTTTTTTTTAAACTGCATTTTCTCACTTGCTATTTTGAGTTATGTCTACTTTTTTCCATCTTGCTGTTAATTAGATCTAATTTTTCATTCAGTATATTTCATTATGGGCTGCATGGTGGCTCAGGTGTTAGTACCGTCACCTCACAGGGGATGGAGATCGAGAGGGAATGTGGGTGATGATGTTTTTGGTTGCTTGGGTCCCCTAATTATAAGCACTTTTGCTTCCCTGGGGTTCCTTTTCATGTACATCTGCTGTAACTACTTTGGTAGAATACATTTGTTTTTGTCTATGCATGAATAAAAAAATATCTATCTATATATCTCTACAGCTAGAAGATCACCGGTTTCTTCTGTGTGAAGTTTGCATGTTCTCCCTGTGCAGCATGAGATCTCACCGTGTTCTCCGGCTTCCTCACACAGTCCAAAGACATGCTGAGGTTAAATGGTGATTCTACATTGTCCGTAGGTGTGAATGTGAGTCTCCATAGGCACTTTTCCACTAGCACCTACTCGACTCGACTCGACTCGGTTTAGGTCATTTTCCATTACAATTGAGTACCACCTCATCGTGGGTGGAGTCGTCATAGCATGGCGCCCGACCAACAAGGCGATGGTATACCTGTTGCTCGGTCTATGGCTTTTTGTCAGATTCAAAGTAAAAGAAGAGAGTCAGAGAAATCTGAGGGTGGTGAGTCGAAACACTCAGATGAACAGGAGAGTTTGGGAGGCGATACAGCAATATGAAGCCGAAGACAAGAGGATATGAACTAGATGACGTATGAGGGTAAGCTAATGCCAGTTTGCTACAGTAATCGTACATCAGTCCTGTGTACAATACTGTAATGGCTGCAATTTATTGCTATTAGGTATTAAAACATGTATGCTGTGTAGTGTCGTCACTCTCTGTCCAATCAGTGGCCTGCACTCTGTAGACGTCACATTATCGGCTGAACTCATTTCACAAGTAGGCACTAAAATAGTACCTGGTACCAGCGTCCTAATGGAAAACATCACAAACCGAGTAGAGTCGAGCCGAGTAGGTGCTAATGGAAAAACACCATATGTGTAGCCCTGGGATAGACAGGCGACCTGTCCAGGGTGTCCCTGCCTTCTTCCTGGGTCATCTGGGATAGACTCCAGCCTCCGAGTGGCCTTACAGAGGATTAAGTGGTGTATAGATAATGAATGGATGGATGGATGGATATTTCATTATCCATTTAGGCCAAACGTGAAGAGCAAATGACTTTCAGATGTTTTATTTTGAAAGCTCCTATAGGAAGTCAAATGGGTTATCCAGTCCGCCTTGACGGTGCTTTCAGTTACATGGTTGCTGCCTAACGGAGAGCTGATGGAGCCAGATGAAAAAGGCAGGAGGCGAGCCCCTCCGGTTGCGCGTCAGCATCCCCTCAAATAGGAATCCGCTTCTGTCACGACAGCAACCCTGAAACAACAATTAGAGGCAAATTTCATTTCGGCGTGCGGCCCCCCCCTCCCCCCCTTTTTTTTATTTTTCATTTTTTTCCTCATGCGATGCCAAAGAAGAAGAGTCAGGGCAGTGCTGCGAGGAGGCTGCAAAGAATGATAGTGAGGATCCAGGCGCGCTGTCCCAGGAGAACTCATCTGAAGAAGAGCTGGCCGTGAGACACCGGGATGCTCCTCTAACACACCGGGGACGAGTGAGTACACCGCATCCCATCCCCTGTCGGCTTCATTTTTTGCTTCCACTTTGGTGACATGTGCGCAGTTTTACGGTCAGTTCTGCGCGCCTGTCCATCCCCGAATAACGGCGCTCGATCCCCACCTGTCTGATCAATCATTCATAGGCTTCTTAGTTGGTAATTTGGTGCACTTTCCAGCCCTGCGCACTCCCGCAACTTGCACGCATCTGGGTTAAATATGCAGCGCGTTTCAGTGGGTGGCTGTGGAGGGTCGGTCGTGTCCCTTTAAAGTTTTGATTAGAGTGAACATGTGTTGCACACTGCGGCCACAGTGCCACTGTCAGACTAATTAATGAAGCCTTTGTGAGGGACTCTCCTATCACAGGCTTTAATCCACTGATGGCCTGGAGGGCGTGGGTTTGGTGGTGATCAGAGAAAAGGCACCAGTCCTGCTCACATAGTGGATTAATTATGGACTCACTGGTGCACAAACAGAAACAGTGCATTTTAATATCAGTTTAATGCTTATTTTTCCTCCTTTCACTCCTAATATTCCTCCAAAGCACAAGTTGTGTTTGTTGGAGATGCATCACTGGCTTGAATTTAGGCTCTCCAAAGTGGGAGTGACATGATTGCTAAGTGATATAGAGTGCAGAATTAATCCTCGCTGCAGCTACATATCTGATTCAGTCTGTAATGATTTTCTCACCTGCAATAAGCTCCGGGGTGAAGATGCTCGCTGTGCTGCTAAATGTGTGGGTGTGAGTAGAACTTCTACAGTGGAGCTCAGTGCATGTAGATGAATGAAATCCACTTACTATGCAGCAAGGCTTCCCATCTCCAGTGTGCATGTGGGTGCGTGTGCCTTATGTGTGTGTGTGTGTGTGTGTGTGTATTTCACCTCATTACACTCATTGTGTTGACTTAAGCAGGAGGGTCACCCCTGAGGCCCGTTCTCCTGCCTTATTGAGGAGTGATGCCCTGAATTACACCACGCTCAATGCTGATTGCAGAAGAAGGGAGAGGCATTTTCAAGCTCAGGTCGAGTTCACCGCTGTTATTTCGACTCAAGCATCATGTACGAATGTGATGTACATTTCCTGGCACGGATATGTCATCGCGTTGCACAATCGCCAGTGCGAAGCTGTCCCCCACTCAGCACAAGTGCGCTTTGTTGAGAGGCGCTTAACTCCTGGATCTCGTATATTTCAAATTTGTGACGGCTCTGGTTCGAATCCCGGGCAATTATGTTTGCAGGCCGCCCACGCACGCTTTGTGCAGGAGCTCCTCGATTCTTGTTTTTTTTTTTTCTACTAAACTGACAAACTCTCTCTTACAGCCTATGGTGCTGTATTCCTCCTTAGGCGTTTTCAATATTCTCCCTGTGTATGTATTAAACATCAAGCATGTTGAACTGCGAGCACAGGGCCGAGCACTTTAAGGCAGAGTCAGCCTTCTGTTGAGGGTGACAGAACAGTCAGATGGCCCCCACAGGGCAGAGAACAATTCCTGCTGCTGATGCACCCAAGGCGACAGGACTGGAGCGCTCCTTTCCTCCCTTCCCTTCCCTTCCCTTCCCTTCCCTTCCCTTCACATCCACCCCCCGTCCCATCATCCCTTCCCACCCTCATCTCATAGAAATGAAAAAAACCAAATACACTGTGGTTCACTTGCACACCTGCATCACAGCGTCTGTGTTGGTTTTTTTTCTACCTTCCTTTCGCCTCCTGCGCACGCATGCATGAAACATATTCACTCTTTCATAAACACACGTGCAGACATGTGCCTAAGGAGTTATATTTATGAGTGGCTCTTTACTTCATAAATCAAACCTGCCCTCACACACAGCATCGCTTTCACAAATACGCTCACACACCTTCTGATATCTACAACCGTGTTGGGTTTATTTTCTGGGTGTTTTGTGCCTTTACTCTAAAGAGGCTGTGGACAGTGATGGGGAGAGCAGGGCAATGGCATTCAGCTAATGGTCCAGCCAACTGGGACTCAAACAAGGGATTTGATGCTCGGGGCATTAGGGCTTTTGGGGTCGCCCCCACAATTATGGTTTCTTGTACTCACTATCATAATTACACACACTTCTATTCTCAACAACGCTGTGTATTAGATCCGCATGTACAATCTAATACAGTCCAGTACAACTCTTCTGCCATAAAGCTTTCTTTTATGAGAGCAATAATGTTAAAGAGGTGATTAAAATCGTATGTTTTAACACTGAGGTCATGGTGGTGATGTTGTGTTGGACTAATAGACCCAGAAGTGTTTCTGTTCTCACCGGCTCATGTGAATAAGTAGGACAAAAAATTAGAAACACTTCCCAAGATAAGGTGTTCTACTGAAGGACCACTTTAACTCATATTAATATAAATATTAAACATACAGTTGGATTTGCATCTTCAAAATGTAAACTGTACAGGTTTAATTTACAACAGAGCTCTTGTACTAACTGGCAATAGACTGTACAGGTATAACTCCATTAACCTGCTGTTTTTAGCTCCTGTCTCATTTTTTTTCACTGTTGGCTCATTTTTAAAATTTTTCAACATAAAGTCCCGCATCTCTATGGAAACAGGATTGCTAGAAGTACAGAGAACTCAAAAGTGTCTTCTGTGCAGTGCAACAAAGTTATAATTACATAAATCAGAAAAGGAAATAACACACAAAATTTTAACTTCTTTGATTTCTTATTTTACAAAATTGAAAAAAAAAACTTGAACCAATATGTATACATTTTCCAAGTGTTCATAGGTGAGACAAACACTGGAAAGAACTCATGACTCTTAATGTTGCTGGTATTTTACTACTTACGTTTGAATTTGTTTTGACACATCTTCTGTCTGCTTTGTTTGTCTGCACTTAAGAGTTCAGATAAAAAAGTTTTTCTCACATGACTGTTGGTAGTCATTAATGACCTTGCTGTTATAGGATCTGGTTAAGTTTATTTTGGCATTTAAAAAAAATACATCTAGAATGAAAGGATTTGGATGAAATGTTACAGTTTTAAGTGTAGATTTGGATGAGTGTCCTTATGGAATGGCTTATCTTAAATGAGTAGTTGAAGGACTTTCAGTGAGTTAGAAATCCAAACATTCTTCTGTTTTTACAGTTTCTGAAATTGAAAAATTGTGTAATTTGGGTATTTATTTTTTTTTAATAAATAGACTACATGTCTTTCAACCATACTGTCAGGTTTTGATGGGTGTAAATAGCCCACACTGTCTTATATACACACCATCATACTATCGTACAGACATTTTTCTCTTTTATTCATACAACTATACTCCTCAAGTCATATTGTACTTCGTGGGAAAGAACTGGAATTACTGCTACTTTATGAGATCAGTGTGAGTCTCGACCGTCACACAAGCATCCTCTTAGGTTTACCAAATCCCACGTGTAGTTGCAGCAAGCAGATCCTAGCAGTTTTTGCAGATTTACATGAATAAAGTGAGACTGTACTGCAAACTAAAGTTACTCACAGTATACTGAGTGTATAACACAAAATGATGCTACCGTATGTATATCATGTTAGAATGAACGGTAAATGTTATTGCACTTTCAACTCCTGATTAGTTTACTGATGTGAAAATATGAAATGGTAAAGGTGTCTGTAAAAAAAAATTAGACAAAGCACGTTATCAGTGCTTTAGAAGTTCCACAATAGGTACAAGCTGTTTCAAAAATCCTATGAGCCAATCAGAAACTGGTATTTAAGCAGCCTTTCAGTTCAATTAATCCACGTCCTCTTTCAAATAAACACTCCAATATTTCCCACCTCATGCACCGTCATTTTTCTCTCACACAATCGTTCCCTCATACTCACTTATTATACTCACACAAACACAATTATAGTCTTTCCCACACACTCATTATTGTCTGCATACACTTTAGCCTTTACCAGACATGTATCCAATCTCGCTCACTTACACACACACACAAAAATTCACAATGCGGCTCTTTATCATACAAAGCTACCGTTCTACCTGAAATGCATTTTTATCCAGAGTGTATGACGGCGTGCCTGTGAGGGAGAATTACAGTGTTTAGAAGCGAGGACAGAGAGCGCAGCGGCTCGACGGTTATTGAGGGTTTCGAAAATGTCAGTCATTGTCCGTGGCCTTTGGATGTTTGCAAAAGGTGCAAAAGTGTGACGCGAGCTTTACAGATCACAGCGTAAATGGTCCATGAATCCTCCTGGTGTGTGTGTGTGTGTGTGTGTGGTTGTGTGTGTGTATCAGCTGTGTGCACAGTAGCTGAAGGACTGGGGGGGCTGTAGATTGGCCAGTCAGCCAGACAGATGTGCCCTCGCCTGGACTTGGAGTGCAGGCCTTCAAACTGGCCTGCCACCCAGCATTAGCGCCATGGATCTGTGACCAAAGAGCTCAGGGCACCTAAACTCACTGTCTGCATAAAATGCTCTCAATTATTAATTCCAATGTTTAAGACAAGAAAAGAGAAGACACATGAAAAGAAGTTCGGCTTTCATCGTTTTCAGCATACATTGCGTCCGTGTCCTGATTTTTCTCATTATATCAGTGATTACGCTGAATCCCTCGACTAATTGTTGAGTGCACTGGAAGTTTATTATGTACTGTGCACTAAATACATTTCAGTCTCAGTATGGCAGCAGCTTGCCATTAATGCAGGAGCGCTGTAATTCCTAAGTATCGATTCATGTCTCAGCAGCATTACAACATAATGTCCCTGAACACAACTATACGCAAGATCAAACACGATAAATAGAGTAAAGAAAAGCCAGTGATTTACTAAGATGTGCTGTTAACTCCTCATTATGTTTCAGTTTGTAGCTCCATTATCACATGCATATATGCCATTAAGGAGCCAATCATATGACCTGAAAGAAAATATTCTCCTCTACTGAAGCTTTTGGTGCTTTATAAACTCACGTATTATTTGTTGAAATAACATAGGTCCACATTAGATAATCTGATTTAAGGGAAAGGAGCCCCCTATAATAAAGTGCTACAGTGTGGACCTGACATCACACTTCAATCAGACACAAGAAAATTTTATGTAAAACTTCTTATTAGCTGCTTTTTGAAGTTTGAAAATTGAGGTTTCATCAGCAGGTGAAGTTATGAGAATCTGCTTTGAGGAAATGTTCCTTCCACCCTCAGCTCATCTACAGCAGTGTTAGAGCATATTGATTCATCAGCTGTGTGTTAATGGTGTATGAAACATTTTCAAATATTTGTATTTGTGTGTGTGTGTGCGGCTTTTCAGTTATCATTTATCACAGCCATAATCACCTATGCCCTTTCTCTTTGATGCCGGTGTAGACGCCACTCTTCTTGCCCCACACTGTGCCTCTCATGTGTTACCACATGCATCTGAATCATGGAGCTAAGCCTCTGATGTGTCTGAAAAAATGATTAAATTAAAAAAAAAATGTGGAGGTTTGTCTGTGTTATGAGGGTATTTCTGTTTGTATATATTCTACTTTTATTACCCCAAGTTGTACTTCTTTCCCAATCGTAAGTTAAATGAAAGCAGATGATGAGAAATGGCCTTGCCCAGCTTGTCAACCAGGAACTACAATTTAAAACAAGAAAATCACTCAGAGTGCGCAGCACTCCACCAAGGCTGCTCAGTCGTTGTGTCATTTCCACCAGCTAAAATCTTGAAAAAAATCGTGGCAGAAATTATGGACCTGTAGAATGTTGACATTTAATATAAATGCACCCACAAACAAAATGACCTTGCTCTGAGCACAGACGTGTGTTATGCAGGTCTACATTATGTACGGATACTAAATAACGTGATCTAAATACATAGCAGGCGACGGGAATTGATGGGACTCGGAAACACCCCACAATTTAAACAATTGTTTCAAGTATCGTTTCGGACGGATAAGTTCCGATAAGTCTGCAATTTTCAATTTTTAGTAGAATTGCAGTCATCTGATGTGTCAGTGTTCACTTGTAGTCATAGTTACAGTGACGCCGTGCTGCTATCTCGCAATGATACAAAAATCTTGAACTTTTGAGGAAAGTCTCTGTAAAGTTGTTTATTATTTGTAAAACCAGATGATGAGCTGTAGGTCTAAAATGTAATTGCAATGAAAGGCACAAACTGGGGGTGGTATGACCTTGTAGTTTAGAAGTGCATATCTGAGTTAGTCCCATATTCAAAAGTCAGAAAATAGTTTCATATAGATGCGCTGACCAGCACAAATGATCACTTTTGTGCTTGAACTCAGTTCTAATTTTATATTGTTTTGCAGTACTTAGTTTGCAAAGACACTATTTTAAGTAGAAAATAATATTTAGACTTTTATTCTATGGGAATTTGACCTAGCTTGAGCTTTTTCTGCCCTGTGAATCCATGACACTGTGTGTATGTGACTTTCCTGAATTGTTCCAGTCAGTTTTCTGGGCTTCAGTGAAAAAGCCTTACAGCTAGTGTCCAGGAAGATGCTGTGTATATATTTTCATTTAAAAAAATAGGGAGATAGTTGTGCTTTATATTCTTTTAGTTTGTCACTTCTTGTGGGCGGAGAAGTGTTTATACCAACAACAGTTTAATTTGCACAAACAGACTGAGTCTTCTGGGTCTCATTACCGTAGACGTGATGCTCTTCTCTGTCGCGCTTCTGCTTTGTGCTGCTAGACCGGCTTGCTCTAACTATAATAAAACTACTGCCTTGTGTTGCTTTAAGAAAACAGAGAGTGTTACGTAACTTTTCATGCTCTGATTTTAGGCTCAGCGTCACGCTAGCGTCTTGCTGGCTACAGGTGTGTTTATTCAGACATTACTGCACATCTTTTCCCAGCAAAATTAACATCAGCGTCTGTCAAAATAGCAATCCAGAGCCGTAGTTTATACTCACAGTGCAAGTAAAACTCCTGCTGCCAGCTTGCAAACACACATTTAGTTAGTAATAGGCCTATTGCATCAGCACATGGAGATAATTCAATGATGTCCCCATCTGGTGGAGCTGCATTGTGATATGAAAACCTTTCTGTGTGTGAATATCCCAGTGAGAAGTAAGGCACAGGCATGTCTGTAATTTATTATATGTATGCAAATGCATAGGATTTATTTTTAGGATTTAGTGCAGCATGTATGACTGTGTCTGGTTGTATGTGTGTTTCTGCACCTTCCTAAACCATCTGTCTTGACACTTGTATGTGTGTATGTAGTAAACACTTGTGTGATTCCTTCTAATGTATATCAACATACACTATGGAAAATCAAATGAAACATTTATTAACTGCAAGTTTTTAACAGTATACTGAATTTTGTTAAAATACAGATAATCACTCATAAAATTATGCTAGTTAAATATGTTAAGGATTGAAAGATAGTAAAGAATTTTTATTTTATGATGCAGATTTTCCCTGTTTTGTTAAATTACAGATAACATGTAGTAAAATCAGAGAATTACATGTTGACTGTGAAAACTAAAAACAAAAAAAGCACTCGGAGAGCGCACTACTCCGCCAAGGCTGCTCAGTCATTGTATGATTTCCAATGGATAAGTCCCGAAAAGTCCGCAGCGTTAGACTTGTAGTAGGGTCGCAATCATGTGATCGCCAGCAGGCAGCTGATGTAGTGTAGTACATACATAGTTACAGTGACACCGTGCCGCTATCTTGCAGTGATACAGAAATCTTTAACAAATCCGTGGATCCAGACTATAGCCAAAATCTAATCACTTGGTCCTTGTGTCATTTCTGACCTTCCCTGAAAATTTCATCCAAATCCGTTGATCCATTTTTGAGTAATGTTGCGCACAGACAGACAAACAAACGTACGACAATCGTCACATATCTCAGCCACGTTCCTTGGCGGAGTAGTTACTGTACTGTATATATAAAGCCTGTATTTTTACAAATAGTAATTCCTTCTTTTACAATGTGTGACTGTATTTACATCTACAAAATATAATTATTTTACAGATGTTTGCTGTTATTTTCACAGGTTTTTGAATGGAAGAGGCTTCCACCGTTTTTTTAACATATTTCTTCTCACACCCCTGCTGCCAGATTTTCACACTTTTTTACGGGAGCGTTTTTTTTTTAACAGTGTAGTTGTGAGATTAATTTGACTCTGAGGTGTGTCACTGCGATAAATGTCTCTTCCTGTTGGAGACGCAGACAGTGGAAGCAGAGTGTGCGCTGGTGGGCGAGTTCACCTTTGCAACAGAAGCCGTTTATTGATTCCTCTGACTGTCACGCAGGTGTCATCGATGGAAGATCAGCTGGTGCACTCAAAGAACACGATGACAGTGGAGCATTCATGCTGACTGGCCTATTTATTTATTCATTAACAGGCGGTTTGCTCCTCAGCTCTGCCTCAGAGGGCTGCTTTCACCTGTTTCACCTCCTGAGGTTTGAGATAGCGGCACATTTGCTATCAGATCTGTCTCGGATGTGCAGTAGGATCGCAATATGCACACATACATGCACGGCAGCATCCTCCTCGCCTGGTGCTTAGCATGAATGAGCGAGACTGTGGGGACAGTAAGAGCTGGAGGAAGAATGAAGGGTGGAGTCGAAGTGCTCCGGGGACCGAGGCAAGACAGATCCTATATTGATTGGTTTAGTAAGAGAATCCTCAGGCTTTTAGTGGTGCTGCTTAATAAGAGTGGCTTGTGGAAAGAGAGATCACATCATCTGAACTCCACTCCAGAGGCTGCCTTCAGCTTTAAAAAATAGTCCACAGCAAAATCAAAACATAAACAACAGAATGCTAATCGGTTTAAATTATGGTTTTTGGCACTTAACCACAGTCAGGATTTTTTTCACAATGTGAAACACGTCCTCTGTGAGGTCAGTTTATGCTGTTCAGGTTTTCAGAGGGGATGCAAAGGTAGGAAACTTTTGTCACAGGGTCAGATGTTGAACACGGTATCACAAGAATCAAAACCTAAGCAGCCGAATTTAAGCGTCTACATATCACATAGTACGTTGCAGGATCACACAAAGTGGAGCCTCAGATCTTGCAGCGGGTTTGTGTGCTCGTCGCAGCGTGGATGGCGGTGTGGTTTTTTTGCACTGACATAGCCGTTTTTTGCTGCGTGCACCCTATCTGTCTATCTCGGTGTTAAGTCAAGAGCCTGGCTTCAGAGAAACACTGAGCTATTTCAGGAGGCAGCAGATTGTGTTAAGCGAGGAAGTGAAGTGACACAACTGGGGTTGAGATTTCTTGGTGTCTGAAAACCTTGAAAATATCTTTATTTAGTGCTTTGCTCCCCCGACACCTTGCAGATTGCACCTAGCCACCATCAGATAATGGGTAGCTACGGAAGCAAAGCGGCACATCACAGCCTGGAGATAAACAACCACGTTACCGACAATAGTGCTTCTACGCTTTACAGTAAAATGACATTTTTAATGAGGAAGACTGTTATCTCTATACTTAGGTCATTTTAATTTCTGCACAACTGGCACAAAAATATATATTTTTGTCATCATTTTGATGTTTTATTTTACATAGATTGTTAAATTTGAAGACTGCTATCAGCTGATGTAACTTTGAAGAATGTGGAACATATATTACTTTGTATATTATTGAGAAAGTAGCTGGGACTATTTTTGGGCTGTTTTTGATGATTTAATTTTATTATTTATGTATTCACCTCCACATGAAAGAGAGCTGAGGTCCCAAGTGGTCTCTGTCTTTCTCTTGCACACGTCCCTTCTTACTCATGCAAGCATACACTCAAATCCATATTTATTTAGCTATTTTCTACCATTTTTGTCAATACTTATCACTTTTTGTATTTTATTTAATGGGACATTGTGCACTTTTTACCCTCTTTTTTATCAGCTGAGCTAAGGCAGCGAGTTCCAATGTAAACCGACACGTTTGTGTGCAGTTCATTGTATTTTCATGCGCTTGCACTTGTTTAATGAAAGCACCTGCTGTCCCCTTCATTCACCCATCTGATTGATAGCAAGCTGGGTCTGTCAGCGTGCTGGCTGTCATGGAATCTTTGCTAACCCAATTAACCAAGCCGTGCACTAACCCAATTAAAAGAGCGCCTGCACTATATTAACCTGATTCACATTGGTGCACAGATGCATCGCTCTGGCATCAAACATGCCAGCGGGCCAGCAGGTCAGATAGTCAATGAAATCATTACTCATATCATTTGCTGCTCCCATAATGATCAGCAGTGCCTGTAAAACTATGATGCAATGCTTGTTCTTTGACGCCCATTCAAACTGAAACACTGTGGTACTTTGGAAATGTTACTGAATATGACTTTGGGTTTTTTTTTTTCAAAGAAGTTAGTCATTTCTGTGCAGTAGATTCAGTGTTTGACTGGTTCTATAGAATTAAGCCAAAATGTGTTGTGTTTTTCACAAGACTTTTTCTGTACAGTGGCTATGGTTGGAATAGATTCCAGTTTATATGTTGGTCAATAAGCAACTAGAATTTGCAGAACAGGTATTTCAAAGATATGTCTCAGGTCGTTTAGCAACAATTTTTTATTTCTGTTGTGGATTTTTTTCTAACTAAAATATTATGATCAGTATGTGCCTCAAAAATGTGGCATTCGTTGGGTTATGTGGCAACACTCATCAGCTCCCGCTCAACTAATTAACGATCATCTAACTTCTCATACAGATAGCTTTGCTGAAGGACTGCCGCTTCTATTTAGTGATGTAATGCAGCTTTACATGTTGTCACATGATGCTAAATAGCTAATATCTAGTATATGGTTATTTGTGCATGTACAGTAAAGCTTACATGCAAGTATAGCTAGTAAGTTTAATGTATTGTATGCAGTGTTATCTGAAAAATAAGTTGAGTTTTGTTTGCATTTTGTGATTCGTTGAGTTAAATCATTAATTGTAAGTGTTAAAGTACATGTCTACTACTCGTGCTTTGCTGTAGCTTTTAATGAGTGAACATGACCTGCTAAGTGGTCCTGAGCTGGATTTTTAGCACCGTCAATCATCTAAAGTGAACAGAGCAGCATGACTGAATAGCATTACATATTGAAGATAGCAAGTCCAACCACAGAAAATATGCTGTTATTAACATCTAACATCATTCATTCAGGCAAATGACATGAGATAATGATTTTTTATCTTTACAGTTATGGATTTCTCCTTAAAACGCCACATATCATTTTTAGTGTGGCAGCAGGCATTTCTGCTGGATAAAATTAGTCATCTGCGACTTTTCTACAGTGTCAGAAGCTATGAGTAGTATAATGGATGAGCAGGCATAGTAACTTGGCAGCAGCTGCGCTTGAGTGGAGGTGTAAGGTAGGTGGCCTTGGACAAGAAGTGTAAAGACAAGGCAGCATGACTCACCTAGAGAGGAGCCTGCATTACGCCATTGATGAGCAACCTACAGAGCTCTCTGCTGTCTCCTCTCCATCTGTGGTGTTGTGTAGGCTAGTCGGAGGGAGAGTGATGGGAAACATGCATGTAGGTTAACATTTCACAATTCACCTGTGGTAATGCTTTTTCCATAAGCTGCCATTGTTGAGGCTGACCTGGCTTTTAAGACTGAATCAAATCGATGGCTTCTCCGTCTGAGGCTGGGAGGAGCAGGGGATCCTCTCTCTGTCTGCACAGCCACGATAACACTGCTCAATGGGCACTAACCACCTTTCAAATGGAAATGGAGTATCCAGTGAAATTAGACACAGTCATCTGGATGGTACTTAGCACGGGGCGGTGAATGGGAGATGGTGGTGCGACGGTTGAGGGTGTGTCACGCTTTGACTTTGTTGTGTCAGAGCTCAGCTTTAACCGAACATTCGAGGTTCGTGTTGCGCTTTCGTCGGGGGGTTTTGATGAAAATGTTCGCGCCCAAGAAGACGCATCAACAGAAATCGTGTTGCACATTGAGGCCGCTGAGACTGACTGCAAGCTTGCAAGTGCAGAGAGTGACTCACCCAGAAGCATGGGGGTGTGTGCTTCACAGACAGTATGCTAACTTACTGTATACTCTCATCACAGTGCCAGTTTGTTCTTCCTGTCTCTCTCTCTCTCTCCCTCCCTCTCTCTGCTTCCCACCTCTCCCCCTCTCTATCCCTCATTAACTTGCTTGCAAACACACATGCACACCTAGGCAAACTCATTCTAAGGGGGTGGATTCATAAATTGCTGACATAGGAAGTGAGTGCTGTGATCAGGTTGAGTACTGGCTCAATCCTGTAAAACCCCCGGGGAATGGTTTAAAATAAATCACTCATAGAGTCAGCCTGCCCTAAAGATTAAAGTGGGGAAAGTGTGTGTGTGTGTGTGTGTGTGTGTGTGTATGCATGTGTGATGTCGCTAAATGAGACAGCTAAGTTTGTGTGCATGTACATCTCTTTGTTTCTGTGAATCTACCGCATGCATGTACAGTATACAGCCTGCGTGTCTTTGTGAGAGTTACAGACTGTAAAGGTGATGAAAAGAGCCACCGGGTGGGCGTGCTGTGGTAAGTGATTGCATGGAAGTGTTGACATGTGTAACTGCTCCAATTGGCTCGCCGAGAGCTGTCCTCAGGGAAATAAGGGCAGCAGCACAAGCAGAGATAGGCTGCCACTGATAAAGAGTTATGTAGCTGTCCTATATGTGCACACTTTCACATGTTTGAAGTCAAAGATTGATGTCAGGCCGTGCAACAAATGTGCAAAATGTGCAGATATATTCATTTTGTATACTCGCTGTGAATTTGCAGGTGGGTGTGTGTGTATGGGCATGTAACTACCTCCTATTCAAAAGTACAACTGTGACGTTTCATCTTATTTAGACTTACATTATGCATATGTTGACACAGTCTCTGTGGCTATAGGCTATGTGTGCGCTCTGTGTTTGCGCAGGACTTCCTCTGACTCCATATGGTGTCAGGGGTGATAAATGGACTCTTGGGGCAGCACTCGGCATCTGTTTGTGGACTCCCAGTGTCACACAGTGAACCACAGCTTTTAAAGGTCTGTGGCAATGTGGGCGTCTGCCCATAAACCCAACGCAAACCATGCAGTGTTGCGGGTTTGAATCCATCGAGGTCACCTCCTCCATATATCATGCCTCTTCCTTCCGAAGATGAATTTGGGGCTGTTGTCTTAATCTTCGCTGTGGTTTGAGGTGCTGTATCTTTTTATGTGTGTTATCTCGGTCGAACCCACACGTGTTGCGTTGTGTGTTACCATGGGCTCAGAAGCTGCAGTTTAAACTGTTTAGTTTGAACCTGGTTGCTGTGTCCTGTAGAGGTCACTGTATCTGATGTTCAACTTCAATCTGCTGTAGACACAATTTAAATGAGTTTGAGGTGATAAAATTCACGATAAGAAATATTTATACAGCTTCCCATGGCTGTTCTTTTTGAGAAAACACACACAAAAAATGGACCAGACCAAAAAAAGAAATTCTTATACGTATTGTTACTATACACCAACACTTCATGTTTGCCAGATACTGGGCAACGCAGGGCAAATAAGTGAAAAATTTCCTCTTATATGATGTGATTCAAATATTTAGATTAGCATCACCTAATCAACAAGTAAACTATCATGATTCCAAGACGTATTCTGTCAAGATAAGGCTTTCAGATAGGAAAAAAAAAATTAGCGGGGAGCAGGTTTCTTACTTTAATATGGTTCACTGGTGGAATTAAATCCATTGTCAGTGTCATGCATCAAGTCCTCAGATCACTCTCAAGGATCACAATCTCTATATCAGGGGTGTAATCATTCAACTTCACATCACAATTCATGGTTTATGCGTTTCATTTGCCATTATGTTTACCGTATAGCCACATAATCACTCAAATACTGGTATATTGTGAGCAAGAAAAGTTAAAAAAGTAGCAGAAAATGTACAACATAAATGTAAGTAGCGCTCTATTGTGAGACTCTGTTTTGTATACACTCAAGTATGAAATACATAAAACCATAAATGAAACAAGTTTGTTTGAATAAACTGCACTGGACAATGACAGTGTTCAATGTGAGCTCCATGTGGTAACTGGTTGGTTGACCTGTCACAGATGCTAACTGTGCAGGAAGACCACTGAAAACATGAAGTTGGAGATAACGCATTATACAAGATCAATAATTGCACCACGTTGCTGAGCTTTTAAGGCTAACCCTACTAGGATGCTGTAGCTAATAGTAGATAACTGACACACTGCCAAAATGTTTTGGGTAGTGTTTCCTGTCTAGAATTTCCTTTATGGAGTTCAGGCTTGTAGATATATACATGTACTGTTTACAGGGTATACCAAGCAGAAGTGTCGTACCCAGCTCAATGTCCTGTACTAGATGAGTAAGAGTGAATACATGTAATGTTAAACCTGTACTTGTAAGTGTGAAAAAATATGGAAACATGAGCATCAGTGGAACATTTCAGAACACATTGCTGATCATAATACCACAGCGCAACAACACATTCACAGTAATGATAATCTCATTGCCTCATGCATCCTGATAAGACATCTTACACAGCATCTACCAGTTTGCTAAGCAGTGGTTAGGTTGCATGATGTAGTTCAGTTTAACCGGTACTTGGTTTGGCAGAGCAATCAGAAACCCCTGCAAGTTCCAGTCAGGTGGACCTGTTCTAAACCACAGTGACCAAATGATGAAGCAGAAGCCTTTTCAGTTTAGAGAGAAGAGTAAAATCAGGTTTAGATTCAATTCAAGACTGTAAATATTAAGCTTCATTTCCCGACCACCCGACCACCCGACCAGACTGCTCAAGATGCTTCAACAGCCCACTTGTGCAAAAGGGTTGAAGGTTGTGGTAGTGGGGTTTCAGTTTTGCTGGTAATACCAAAGGTCTTTTTCTTTGTAACCGCTGATTGAGCTAGAGAGGATTGGAAGGTGCACAGTTGGCTTAGAGAGAAGATAAGGGAACTAATTCCTTGCCTCTTCTCCTTCTGCTCTTTGATCCGCACCTCCCGCTTCATATCGCTTTGATTGCCATGTTTATGACAGCTCCTTTTTCCTTTTCTCCCCTCGCCTCTTTCCCCCCCTACTGTGTGGTGTGGCATGTCAGCAGTTCATCTTCTGTTGGAGGTCTTCGCGCACACGTGCTCACTCTCAGACTCGCACGCAGACACGCACAAGCGGAACAAACACTCCGAGCCAAGACACACCCGTCTCCATCCTCACTGAGGTAAAGTGAGTGCACCAGCATCCGCGATGAATAATTGAGTTATCTGGCTCCGTGCAGAAATAGCAATCTCCCCACATAAGTGTGAAAACATCACTTGCCACCCGAGACCTGGGAACTGGTGCTGCCATGTGGGTCTACACGTGTGTGTTTGTGTGTGTGTGTGTGTGTGTGTGTGTGTGTGTGTGTGTGTGTGTGTGTATGTGTGTTTCTGTTTGCATTCATGCTTCCCTGACATTTGGGTGGGGATTTTTCTATTGTATCTGAACATCTGAACAACGGGGTGTAATCCTGCACTTATTAGATGTTGCACTGAATTTGTGACATTTACAGATCTAAGCTACAAACTGACAACCTAACAAATGGCAGCGTTTGTAAATTAAAAATAAGAGGACACAAACTGTGATGCCCCTGTCACCCGTTGCATCTTTTTTTTTTTTTTTTCCATTGAGCTGATTTGTGATTGTGATCCCTGCAGGCTGCCATAAATGATTTGAGGGAGCATGTGACTCTGGAATGCTTTTGAGTCCATTTGTACAAGAGAAGCATATCGATCACATAGCAACAGCCACACATAGCCTGAAGCTTAAAAATGTTTCTTTATATACTGCAGTGAGTTAGTTTATGAGCTACAGTCTAAAGCCATCTACCACAATGTCTGCTGCAATTCCTACCTTTGCAAAGCTTCTAATGTACTTTTTTGGACACAGTGTTGATTTAACACCGGCCATAGTTAGTGGGGATACATCTTTCAGTGTATTATTGAAAGATATAGAGATCATGATACATCAAACTGAGGCATGCAAATGTGTAGAGCATTTTAAATTCACAATATTCCAACATGAATTCTCACATGAAGGGTGAGACCTATTTTCGCAATTCGATGGCGGTGACAGCATCTCTGGAGATTATCGTATCTGTTTAAATCCTCATAACTAGTGTTATTTGCAGAGCTTTTGGCGTTCCGTCTGTCTCTGTAAAGACTGACCTGATGTAAATCAGCCACGAGGCATGGCATATACTCTCTATGCGAGCGACTCCCAGGAGCCCTCTGAAGCAATCAAAATGGTGACACGACAAAACTGAGGGAGCAGAATCACAGCAAACTGACAAATAAGGCCAAATCTGACAGGCGAATCCTCAGAGCAGCTCCACGGTTTGACAGATCCTCCAGCAGAGGAGCACGAGCCAACGCCCTTCATCGCAGCACCGTTCATTAATGCCATTTCGTAACGCTTACAGGAGAGATGATCGCATAGTCGGAGGAGGCGTGAAGTAGCGAAGCTTACATCACATATCAGATATTATACAGACGCTGTGCAGTGTTCGTGGAAACTGAGGTTAGACGGTGATGGTCCACAGTAGCAAAAGGAAAAGTCCTGTTAGTTCTCTACGTGATGCAGTGACATGGGTATGGGGGTAGACACAACCAGCTGTTAGGTCTGAAAGCGCCGTTATGGGGAGACAGCGGCAGATTAAACAGCAATCCTCCTGATCCAGCCCACACACTTACCCTCCCCCTCTTCCCCCCACACACACTCACACACTCACACACACACACTCATCATGGTGAGGAGGTGCTACTATGAGTGACCACTTTGTCTTCTGCTAGGCTGCAACGTTGAGGAGGTCTGGTCTGCGCGTGTGACAGCCTGCTGCCATAATAGGTAGCAAACCTGGAGAAGGGGGGCAAGTACGAGACACGCTGAATGTGTGGGGTTAAATCTAGGGCACGCTGTCCCAGGATGGACAGCTTCAACAACAGCTGCCAGCCTGGTTGGAGTCGACTGGGAGAGACGCTGGGATGATCCTGACGTTATCAAGACACTTAAGTTGACGGCAGAGCGTGCTCGGCAGAAAAAAATGTTAGTTCCTGGTGTCATCATGCAGTTATGAAAGTGTTCGCATATGTCTGACAGCATGCTAGCACTGGCATTTATACTGCAGCGTGTGAGAGTGAGATTTAGCAACAGTCTGCAGTTTGGTTTCAGGCTAAAAGAAGTGAGCCTCATGCCCCTATCCCTCTGCGTTTTCTACAGGGTTAAGAGTCTTTAGTGTGGAAATCGTCATTAATCTGCTCTGTGCAGACAAGTCAGACAGAGCTGGGAATATCAAAACATGTAGGGAGAAGTCTCCCTGGATCGTTTGAAATCCTGTTTGGATGTTTCACTACATTGCAGTTGAGAGATTGAGCCATTCTTGCTCCCGCTTTTTCCGCATCTGTCTCACCCATCCTTTTGTTCTGGTGTTTTCCTCTCCCTCTCCTCTCTCTTTTTCCATCTTTCTTTTTTCTGACGTTCTCGCTGTGACTTCTTTTTCTCTAGTCTGCCTGTCTCTCTCTCGCTTCTCGTCTTTTTGGTGCCAGCTGGGGGATTGGGAGGGTTCCTCCAAATTGGCACACAGATGAATAATGCATCTAAAGCAAAAGCAGAGAGCTGGGGTTGGATATATCTGTCTGTCAGACTCTTTCTCTGTATTACAGTTATATAGGGAGTTATGCTGATACTTCAGAGGAGAAGAAAGATGTTTGTCGCTCTTTACCCAGCTTCTCGATGACTTTTCCTTGTGTCATTAACTCTTTTATTCGCTGTAAATCTGAGTATGCACGGTCACACGGCACTGTGGGTATCATGCAACTTTCACGCTGATGCATGGTGTGAAAAATTCTTGGATTTTGGAAGTTTTTCTCCTAGTTTTCGCTACGACACACATACATAATGCATTTGTGGTATTTTGATTTCATTTGTTTCTCTGTCGCCATATGCATGTGTTTGTGTGTGTGCATGTATTTCTTGCTATTCCCAAACTGCAGCATTAAAACGCAAACTGCACTCGTGAGCATAAGCTCACAGTAGAACCATCATTAAAGTAATGAGCAGGAAGTTAGCACTGAAGTCAACCATAAACAGAGAGTTAGAGAGGGAGAGTGGAAAAGAGGGGGAGAGAAAGAGAGATCCCCAATCCCAGAAGGATAAATCTTAAATCTTGAACGTTGCTTCTGACTCATTCTGGTTAATTAAGTCGAGTCAACTGAGAGGAAAATGGGGTCTTGCCTTCCCTGAGTCTGTAGGATCAGCACTATACTGTATTTGCGGCTTATGTAGTCTCTCACTGGAACTGTCCTCTGTCCACTCAGAAAGCAGAGATAGAACAAATTGTATCTTGTCTGTTCCTCCCATTTTTATTAGCTTTGACCCGCACATCCTCTTTATACGAGGAAAATCTCTCACACACTTCCCATCAGGTCTTAAATTTACATACACATCAAGAGTAAATGCTCCAATTCAGTATTGGGTTTCAGGCTGTGTAGACTAACAGTTTCATTTATCACACTTCATCATTTAGTCCCCCCCCCCATTTATGGCAGATGCTATTTGCTCGCCACATCCTGCACTCAGCAGTTAAAATACACATCTACCCTGAAAGTCAAAGAAACAAAGAAAATCTGTTGTGCAACCTTTGGGATTTTCTTTGTTGTACTATGGTGGAAAGATTTCGCCATGTAAGAAAGGATGAGGCAAACAACTGAAATGTCAAAATCTTGTGTAACTCTAAAAATAAAACAACACAAGGGCTGCCATTTGAGGACATCATAGGCACTCGATCGGGTGTGGAACAGATAAAACAAACAGTTTCTTTATGCCCAACAGCAACCGTAGTAGAGCTGCCAACTGTCCTCTGCAGAGAATAGAGAGTGGATTTTAGAAGTGTTTATCTATTTAACATTTTTAACCAACTGCCCTTAAGATACTAAAGCTTTCTTTTTTTAGCCATTGCCATGACAGAAAAAAATGTGGCAGAAAAGCAAATAGGGTTTTTAAATCAACAAAAAGTAGACTCGCAGTCACACGACATAACTGCAGTCATAATATACAGCTTATAATTTATTTACATGCATATTACATAACAATGTATGAGGACATAGTACAAATGGAAGTATTGTAATACTACAATAATATAATGTTACTCTTAATCAAATATTTAAAATGATATTCCATATTTTGTAACTGTTAGAATATCCCACAAAAAGACTTAATAGATTAGTGCATCCGCATTGTGAGAAATCTTTTAAAGAGGTGGTTTACTTTAATTCTTTTGTGTCATTTCTTAAGACCGCTGTAGTTTTTATCAAACAGCACTTAACAGCACATTTGTTGGGGACTATTTCAACCACAGATCAATACGCTTTTGTTGCTCTAGTGAGTATTTACAGCAGTAGAACGGTGACTTGACTCAAAATAAACTGCAGTGGTTGTGTTCACAGTAATAAAGGACCAGTGGCTTACTATATCTGTGTGTTTGTAATTGACTTGGACAACAATGGACTTCTACACAGAAGGGTCAAAAATAATTGCAGGACTTTTTGTAACATAGTTGACAGGCATCATAGTTGACACTTTTGCTGTTTTCAGGCCTAAAATCAACATGGACGCCTATAACCAAACACCACATGGCATTTTTGGAGAAAGATTCTTCTACAATATTGTATAGACAATTGAGTAAAATTGGAATTGATAGTTATTTATAAATATATTGTAGTAACACTGTTGACATGCCATAAATCCACACTTGACTCACACACTACTTTATATTAAATAACTCAGAAAGCCTTGGAGTCTTGCCAGTCTTTTCTTCAGGAGGAAATGACATCATATGGAGCAGGTCATGTGATCTGGAATTAACACACTTCCTTGAGAGGTGTTTTTGTAATGGGTAACTTAGCTGAAAGTGATTTCTTGGACACAGATACAATTTGTTAATTTCCATAAAAAAATTGATATATTGCCAAAAAAGAAACATCTGTCATGATTATCTCAACTTAATAAAAACACAATCAAAACAAATTTTGAATAAACTCATGTTATTATTGTTTAGCTAATTAGAAGGTGGTTGTTATTAAATTTGGACGGTTATTTAGTTGACATTTTAGTGATATCTAGTCTTTTTTTTTATTAATATGTGATTATTTTCATAATAAATAACTATGAAATTTGTAAAGAAATGATCATAATGAACAGAAAAAACTTTAAATTTTTATTTTTTTTTATTTTTAATAAAAATGTATGCAAGATATATCCCATGGACTTCAAAAGTCCCTCAATTATATATTGACCCAGAAAATACTTGTTGTTCAATAATCACATTTTGTGCATGGGATCTATTCAATATAAAATATCTCTGGGTATTTTAAAATACACGTGATATTGCAATGTAGCACCAAAGAGTTGCAAAATGATCATATTTACACTTAATGAGTATTTAAGAGAAGGCCAAAAGCTTTTAGCAGACTCCAAATCATATTTTTTTGTGTGTTTATGAGATTACAACGTTCATCCAGGACAAATAGCTCAGCAGGTTATGTTCACTTGATCTGTTATGTGACCACTTGTAACAGGTCACCCTGGAATAGGCATTAAATTGCAAACTGAATTTCCAAGTAGCTGTACAAGGTCTTAGTCCTCAGCATGTGTGTGTGTGTGTGTGTGTGTGTGTGTGTGTGTGTGTGTGAGGCTTTGAGATACCAGCTGATAGCAAAAATGTCAGAGGGTTAAGCTGTACAGCCCCCCCCCCCTCTCTCTCGCTGCCTTTTTACTTCTCTGTCTCCCCATCAGTCCATGTTGTTATGCTCAGTGCAGCGGTGTCCCGCGGGGCTGGAGGTTGCCATGGACATGATGTGATTTCTCGTCTCCTCTCAGCTGTAATGTGCTGTTCTACAGGCCTCTGATGAACTGGCCTGTTTGGAAGATGCATCCTCGACACTTCCCCTCTTCCTTTCTATCATCGCCATTTCCGTCCATCACAGATTACGTCCGCATCGTTGGGTGATCCTCAGATAGCGTGACGGTTAGATTTGGAGTTGGGGCATAAAGAGGGCAGATTTACAGGTTGGTATTAGTTGCAGGCCTGTGCCGAGGAGGTGATCTAACTGAAAATATTTCACACCACCCGGCGAGGATTGTTGGTCTCTAACTGATGCCTTGATTATTGAGCAAAAGTAGCGCTTCACACTTCCTCATGCACAAACATGCACACACTCAGGCAAAGCAGTCCTCATATCTCACTGTCATCGTTGATAATAATCACTTTGTTAGATTTTTCCTAATGTGATGACAGAGACTGAAAGCTGTGCTCAGGATCATGGCAGGGCCTTGTGAATGTCTGGCTACAATTATGAAAATTACATGGATGCTAGCTTTGCTAATCCACTGTAGAGAGGGAGAAGAAGGTTTTTGGGGAGTGTTTAAGTGATAAGTGCAGGCAGCTTTGGCTGACAAATACAAAGGAGAGAGTGACCACTGACCCAGAGTTAGAACACAATAAAAAGGCGTCATCCAGTCACTTGCTCAGCTGAGAACTACAATTGATACCTGTTTAAGCCTAAATATTTCCACATTTTGCCACATTGGAATCATTCAAAGTTTTCCAAATTGACTATTAATATAGACAACAATTGCTGAATTATTTGGATAATGAAAAAAACATGAGGATTCCCTTGCAAGCAGGGTTTTCTGTCTTCTGTGTTGATGCAGCCTTTTGGGGATTTCGGGATAAAAATGGGTTAATTTCACTCATGAAGATATGCTGTGTGTCAGTTACTCAAACTAATAATTTACAGACATGGGTACAAAATAATTTTATGTAAAAACTGAGAGGCAGTAAACGTCTTCTGAGCATGAATGGTACCAGTGTGTGATGAACACGGCATATATTGTTGGTCTCTGCTTTCAAATATTGCTTATTTTCTTCCCAATACTGCAAAGATGCACAGAACGTGTATGTGTATGTTTTCTGCACCCAACAGATACTGGAGATGCACTACTTGTTGTTAATTCAATAAAATAAATTGAAGTCCCCATCTGGTGAAAATCCTAGTTTTTGTACTTGTAAACATTTCCATATGCTGGAGAGAGAGACTGGGGCATAATAGATCTGCATAATTCAAAGGCATCAACAGTCTAGACTCTAGACTCTACGGGTGTCAAACTGCGGCCCGCTGGCCAAAACCGGCCCTCCAGCAGGTCCGGTCTGGCCCGCAGGATGACTTTGTAAAGTGGAAAAACTAGAGAAGACAGGAACTGCAGATTGTAAATTAGTAAAAACCTAAATTTAAAATAATTTCTAGACCATGACAAGTTGTTTTGATCATCAAGTAACTAGATTGTTCATTGTTCTTTTGTCGTTTTGTGGCTCATTTTTGTAATGTTTTGTCTTGTTTTTGTTGTTTTTTTGTCTTTTCTTGTCTGACTTGTGTCATTTTTTGTTGTTTCTGGTTTTTGTCAATTTGTGTTTCCTTTTTGTCTCGCTTGCATTTTTTGTCTTATTTTTGTCATTTTTGTGTTTCGCTTTATTCGCTGTTTTTTTTTAAATCGTTTTTATTTTGGTTTTTTTGTCTTGCTTGTGTCATTTGTTAATTTTTTGTCACTTTGTAACTTTTTTGTCAAATTTTTTGTCTCTCTTTTGTTTTTTTGTCGTTTTGTGTCTTATTTTTGTAATATTTTGTCTTGTTTCTGTTCATTTTTTGTCTTTTTTTGTCTGACTTTTGTCATTTTTGATCATAAAATAAAATACTATGTTGTCCAGTTCCAGATGGCTGAACAGTTTTGTTCCTTTGTGATCTAGAAGTTGTAATGTGTAAATGATAAACGCAGGCATAATGTTGTTGAAATTTAACTTATTTTTCAGAAGAAATTTCAGGTTGTTCATGATGGTTTGTAAAAAAATAATTCCTTAAATGTGAACATTTTCAGAATGTATTTTTATCCACTAAAACAAAGGGAAAATGTGGAGCTATATATAGGTTATTATGCTGTGATTTTACTTAAAGTCAAATTGGACTGAATGTGGCCCCTGAACTAAGATGAGTTAGACACCCTTGGTCTAGGGTTGTAGCTAAGCCGTTTTCAGGCGTGAATTGATTATTTTCATAGAAAAACAAACCTTTTTAATGGATTCTTTAGGGGTTAAATCAGTGACTGGATAGGGATTTAAATCATAACACAACGTATTTTTTGAGCTCCGTCAACTTCTGTAATTAACTCTGCTCTATATGCTTCAGTGTCGTAGCACTTTGTACAGTATTTCAAAAAAAAAGATTCTTTTATTAAGCTTGTCAATCAGAAGCCCAGCAAGAGCAGCTTTGAATGTGAGCTGCTGTAAGAGAGCCTTCTTGTGCACAAGTAAGATTAAGAGCAGCTGCACAGATTTCTTTAATTTTAGATGACTGTAGGGAATCACCTGTGAAATGCTGAGGTTAACCTTAATATACTTTATATATATACCCAGACTCCCCAAAGCTGCCCAGTTTATGCTTTGTGCAGCATTTGGCTCTGTTGGCGTTGAAGTCGATTGTGTTCAGACCATCCTGCTCTTTCAGTAAAAGCTACCGTACACAGGAAGCTGAACCAACATCTCTTAACCACAGAAAGCATTAACAATTTATAACAAGTCATGATGTAATCCACAATGTAGATAGAAATGTAAATGTCATCCAAGAAACAGGACTGAATCAGGTTACGGTTATTTTTAAACCTTAAAAAAAAATGCCCCTCTTTTGAAGCAATTCTGTAATCAAAGAGATCCCAGTGAGAGATGTCATCGTCAAATTAGGTCCAAATAAACAAATAGTACATAAAAACACTGGAATTTGCATTATTAGGTTTTCAGGATCTGTGAATTCATTTCAATAGAGAGATGTTGCTTTTTTTCATAAATACATTCCATAAAGAAATTGAATTGTGTTCTGTTAAATCCAAGAGGTGAAAATTGAGGACACACTGAGCCTCTGCTTGCCTCAAAAACTTTTTTTTTTTTTTTTTGGTGCACATGAAAAATTAGCTGATTTCGTTTTCAACACTCTATTTTAAGCAACTGAAAGTAGAATCTATAATTAGCTTTATCTGAGGAGATGATGAAAAATAACAAGACTGCAGAGCCTGCTAGACCCCAGTTGTACATTTGACGGTTAAACAGCGCGCTGGTTTGACTTGTGGTTGCAAAGTGATTGTGTAATCCAAAGATTGTTGGTAGATTTGCAACATAAAAATCTAGCATTTTATACTCTCTCTCTGCGTGTGTGTGTGATCTGAGAGACATGCAGAGGAAACCTCCCACCCTGTGGTTGTGCTGCACCGCTGCATCCTGCTCGCTGCTCTGCCAGTTCTGCTGCTTGCATCCGCCCCTCAAGTGTGTCTCTGCAACTCTCACTTTGACCTCATTATCACCATGATCCCTGTCATTATTAGTAACTGCACCCTTCATCATCGTCATTATCATCACTGCCATCTTTATTCTAATCACCAGCAGCAGGCTTCAATAAGGCTATCACCGCCGTTGTCATCATTCTCAATATGCTGTTATTATCACTGTCATCATTTTACTCATAATGTCCTGAAACGAAGACAGATGCTGGAATAAACATCCTCGCAGCTCAACTGTGTGTCACTGTCGAGCGTGCAGCAGGAAACGTTGTGCGTCATGTAAAAAAAAAAAAAAAGTCTCATCCTCCTGAGTCTTGTTCACCACTTGTGAGCTTCACATACTGTTAACTATGCTGCTAGACATGTGCTCCCGTCTTGCACTGTGTTCACTGGCAGTTCAGAAACGCACCCGTTGTATGCGTTTCTCCTCTGAATATTTCAGAAGGGGGCTGACAAAATGCAGGCAGAAACAGACCGCTGATGACCTCCTTCTCATTGCCTCCTTTTTTTTTCTTCGCTCTCTGTTCTCCCCCTCCCTCCCTGCGCTCATCGCACATTCTCCCAGGCTTCCCCACTATTTCTCTCACTGTCTTCATCTTCCTCGTCTCATCACTCCCTTTTCTCCCTTCCCTCCCCCACTGTTTATCACACCCTCTCCTCCTCATTCCTGCTTCATGTATTTTAAGTGTGCTCCCCTCTTCCTCTCGCGTCTTCTCCCACCTTTCTCTCTGTTTCATCCCACTCATTTGCTCCTGTGTCTCATCACCTCTCTCTTACCCTTCCCTTTCATTCACTGCCTTCCTCTCATTTTTCCTCCCTCCACTGTGATGTACTCTGCCTGCCTGCCTGCCTGCCTGTCTGTCTATTCCATAAAGGGCTGTCTGAGGCCTCTGCTCTGCTAATTCATTCGCTGTGCATCGCCTCACATATCTGCAGGGTCAGGCAGACAGACAGAGAGAGGAGGAGGAGAGGAGATCTGGAGGAGAAGAGAGAGGGAGAGGGAGAGGGACCAAGAAAAGAGGACATGGAGAAAAAAAGATGCAGTTTTATCTCCAAGAAACAGAAAGCCAGAGCCAGATCCTGTGGTGGTATATTCCAGAATATCTCTCTCCGTCTCACACACACACACACACACAACATATACAGTTGTATACAGCTTGCCATGACCTCCTTCTGCGCCTGCTTGCTTTGTCATTTGGATTCTTCTCTAATCTAATACTTTCACCACATTGCTGCCATTGTCTCTGTTTCTAGAGGAATGTGCAGCGTATTTAGTCCGTCAATCTGTATGCTGTTGTGCCTCCGGGAAATACACAGAGCAGAGAGGACAGGTATGGACAGCTGTCTAATTCCAACAAATCTCATGCTGATAAGTCAGTAACTGTAAGCTGACGTGGTTCCCGAACCTGAACATAATCTGTGTTCAAGTGACAGTTTGGAGGCTGAACTCAAGGATCTTGTCGCGTCATAATAAACTTAGATGTCCGTTTAATGTAGTGATTCCTTGTGTAGGGATTAGTTGTACTAACTTTGACTAACTAGATGTAACATGAAGCTGACATTAGCTTGGTAAAATATAAACTATTGAGATTGAAGCATACAAGGGGTAGTATAGAATGAGGTCAAAATATCTTGTTTAAATGTTGGTTCATAATCGTGGAGACCAGGATGTTTTTAAATTGTATTTCACAAAAGAACACAGTTGAATAAATAAAAAATACTATGCCAGTAAATATATTAGCCTAACTGACTAAATACCATTGGTTAATTTAATCTTACCATAATTAAATAATTCTTACCAATTCGAAACTGCATCAACTCTAATTCTGAAACTGTGAATATAAAAATACAACAATAAATAGCTACATTCCATAAATATTTTTTAGATATGGATGGATGGATGGGTGGGTGGATGGATGGATGGATGGATGGATGGATGGATGGATGGATGGATGGGTGGATGGGTGGATGGGTGGATGGGTGGATAGATAGATGTTTTTAAGATTTGAAATTTAAGATTTAAAGATTTGAAATTTTCTTGGTAAAATGCAAGTTTTTTTTTCTTTAAATCGCTTCTCTAAAAACTACTTTGTTCAGCCAACATATTTATATGAACAGTAACTTAAGTGAAAAAAAGAACTGAAATCCTTTACTAAAAATATACCACTTGAAGACAAACTTCTGTTATCAGATATTTAGTTAAGTAAACATATAGAAGCATTTGCTGTAAAATAAGAAACGCCTAATTGTGAAAAAAAACTCATAATGTCTAATTATGACATTATGACACTATGACTTCTTTTGCATTATATTTGACTTATGTAATGTATGAGAATATTTGTACTTCTACATTGCAACATTTTATATATATATATATATACATATATATATGTGTGTATATATGTGTGTGTGTATATATGTATATATATATATGTATATGTATGTATGTATGTATATATGTATATATATATAGATATATACTAACTTGTTTACAGGAAAAGTACAATCATGCAGGGGAACGAAAAGAATTTAATCTAAAATATGAATCACAAAAATTATCAGTTGTTTCATCCTATTTAAGTACAGTACTTCAATCAGTAAATAATATATATATATAATAATTTCGCACCTGGTATTATTGCTTCTTATTGTCCCAGTATATGGAAAACTCTGCAAAGTTTTACACAGTGTAGTCAGATCTTTCTCAACTAATCCATTAATGCAGGAACAGCATGCAAATCTCCTCAAGGATCATTTTGTCTGACATGAGGATGTTTATGGAGTGGGTAGTTGTATAGAGTTTGCTTATTGTTGTGTATATCAGAGAGGTAAAAGGGCTTGAGGCGAGTGTGAAGTACAGCAATTACCACAATATCTACGACTGTTTGAAACATTAAAAATCTTGTTGTCAGTCTTTGAACTGCTTCTGATTGGAGAACAAGAAAGCCAGCAAATGAAGCGTAGCAGCAGTGAGTCTGGTCCTTCCGTCAGTAAGGCACTACTCTCGGGAGCTCAGTTGGTTTTTCCAGTTAAACTAACACAAGTATCTCTCTGGCTAGTCAAATGAATGTTACGGTATCATTTGATCTTTTTTTAACAGCAAAAAAGAAAGTGTGTGATGAAACTGTTTTTGGCATGCTCCAACTGGCTGCCTTGTAAGGTGTTCTATTTTCTGTGCATTATTCTAGCGAGTCAAAAATAGAAACTGATATGTCAGAAAGAGACAGTGACAAAAAGCCAGAGGCGAACCAAGCGCTCACACACTATTTCTCACCTCGCTCATTGCAGCATTTCTCCAGTTTCTTCTTATCTCTCATGTCACTCATATGTTGTATCTTTTTCTTTGCTTTTTTTTTCCCTTTTGTATCTGTGTAGGTTTTCCTGAGCAGACGGTCTGAGTGGCAGAGTTTGAGCTTGAGTGAAAGTGAGGGAGTGAGCAAGACGGAGTGAGTGTCATGGATGTCAGCAACGGAACAAGTGCAGAGGACCCAACCTATCAAAACCTGCTGCTCCTGGGAGCCATCGCAGCAGCGTCGGCCTTTGTGGTCACCATCCTTATTGTCCTTGTCTGCGTTGGCTGCCAAAGGTAAGACAGTCACATGACTTGAACCGTGGAAAATGTAGGGTGAAGGATGAAATAATAAAATAATGAGAACAGCCAGAGTTTTATCATCTCTGCTGCCAGCAGTTCATGCCCTCCCAGATCACTCTCATCATCCGCTCCTTCTTTTGTGTGTCTCTACTTCTTCTGAACTCTTCTCCTCCCTTCTTTCTCTTCCCTCCATCCATCCTTTCCATCTCTTTTATCCCCTGCTCTGAGCGGAGTGGCAGTAATGAACGTTAATGGCTGCGAGTGCCAGTACAGATGAAATGATGTTTACAGGACACTGAGGAGACAGGCTAGAGTCAGAGCAGCCTCACGCCACCCCTCACCAGCGAATTCCTCGGCAGGCTAAAGCAATGGGACACCCTACGGTTTAAAAAAGGATCAGACTCTGATCCAGGCAGAAGCAATAGAACAGCCTATGTCTTTTTTTTTCCCCCCCAGAACCCTCAAGGACCAATCAGAGGCTGCACTGTGGCTTTGTTGCCATGGGATACACAGAGAAGGATGTGGAGAAATGTCAAACCAGCTTATATGATGGAAATAAAACCACACTATTCTCACAATCTCAGGAATAATATATAGGCTGCCCATGGGATGTTAGTAATGTTGAGGGGCCGAGTCTTCAGTAGTTCATCAGTTCAAATAGACTTTGTCATCTACAAATACCGATCCTCCCTCTATTGATCTCCCACTATTGATTTAAACATACTCTACTGCACTGTTTCTTTTAAATTCCAAGGATTACTACTGACATCTTTTATGGTCTCACTCTAAAAATCACAAGTTAATTGTAGTGATTCTCATATGACTTTGTGCCTTCATGTCATTTTGCCTTAAACCCCCTCCTGTGTGATGTTATTATGAAAATCTGAGGGGAGCTCTCTTCACCTTCTCCTGGTCCCCTTGGGGTATCATGGCCATATGTTTGTACCAAAGAGTTTCAGCTTACTAGAGGAGACAATATCTAGCTCCAGTAACATGGAACTGACACACGTGACTATGGTACCTTTAACATTCAGATATATTTTCACACAATAAGATGACGTGTGACTTCTGCACCTGTTCTAAACCAGAAATGTAGTTTCTTGCCACGTTGCGTTTTGCAGCACAAGAGTGAGATCTCACATATTATGTGATGCAGATCCTCACCCTCCAAAGTGAGAGAAAAGAGATGGGGAGGTAGAACAGTTCTCAAGTTCCCTAATGGACATAGGTGCTTACTTTCCTTTCGTCATTCTCTCACCATATCAACAGTTTCCTATAGCTACAGCCACCCGCAGGGATTCACAATGAGACATAACGCTACTCCACATGCATTTGTTTCACAAGATTAATGCCAGAGGATGGAGGAATGAAATAAAAAAGAATTAACATGAAGTAAATTACAATATAATAAGTGTGAGCTTGCTTGGTCTAATAAGAAAGAAAAAAAATTGCAGTGAAGGTCATCCTCTGCTTCTGAAAAAACCTGAGTCACGCACCATTCACAGTTTGACTGGACTGTCGTTATCAACCAAGGACTTTTATGCCCTAACCAAAGCTGGATGCTGATAGCATCTATCTGACTGTGTGTGTGTGTTCGCTTTGTAACCACTGGCTTCTGTTGACCTTCCTCACTTTCATGTTGTTTCAGAAAAAGCAAGACCAAGCACCCCTCAGCTGGAGAGAAAGGGACATCTGTAAATATGGTGAGACATGCTTTCATTTGCTCTGTTTTTCGTCTCTCCCTTCTTGTCTTCATCTAGTTGTGCTCCTTTCCCTCTAAACTTCCTCCCTCAGTATGTGTTTGTGTATACATATGCACATGCATGTGTTTGCATGTTTTATGCCTGTATTGACAAGCCCATATATGTGTGACAGCAGGGTACGCTGCGGCATCCGAAACTGAACTCCATGAGTAAATCTGACACCAGGCTGCATGAGATCAATCGTTTTCCCTGCAATGGAAACTGTAAGTAATGACTAACGGTTCGTATGTGACAATAAGTGATATACTACCCTGGGCACTATTTCAGTCATGGAACCTGTCTGGCTTTCTTTCTTCCCCACCTTCTCCTCTTCCTTCTGTCTATGCAGCTGTTAGTAAGAGTCGTCCAGCCAGCATGGACCTCCTGCTCCTCCACAGTCGGCGGTCTCAGACAGACCTGAGGCCCTCCCATGGACGCCAGCTCCCCCAGATCCCCACCAGTCCCCAGGGATCCAGCCAAGGGGGAGGAGGGGAAACAGGAGGAGATGGAGGAGGAGGAGGTGGGGGAGGAGGGGAGGCCAGAGACCACACCTACACTGAGGTGGGCCTGCGCAATAACCCCACTCCCACCCATTACCTGGATGATGGCCTGTACGAAAGTGTAGGTGTTCGGGAAGGCGACGCGGGCTCCAAGGTTTCCTCCGCCCCACCGAGCACATCAGCCAACACTCCGACTACAGTCAGAGCTGCTCAGAGCCCCCCAGCTCATACCAGCGGAGCTCGTAATGGAAATGGAAATGTACGTACATGCACACAAACTTAAAAAAATGCTTGTTGTGATGATGTATTAAGACAATTATTTTAAATGTGTCATGCAAACCACTGAACTTGGATACACTCATACATTCATCAGACAGAAAACTCCATTCATTTTGGAGGTGTGGTAGTGATTACTAAACCTGTTCTACACATGCCAATCTGTTCTACCAACAGGAAAGGAAAGTAATCAGACATGGAAATAACTAGTGGATGTGTTGATGTCCCAAAAAAAAGTATAATATGCAGCAAAAAATAAATAAAATGATGCATCTGCAAGCAATAAGCAGCTACAACAGCTAATTATTTCTTTGCCTGCAGGTGACATGCATCATTGACTTGTTTATATAAGTTTTAAGTGCAAAACTGCCTCTGTAGTGTTAAATGGTATCGACTAGGCCTTGTTCAGGGTGGTTCGAATCTGTAAGTTTTGAGTTTATGACTGTAATTTGTTTGTAAAACAAAGAATTGTGCATGTCTATTTTTTCGTCACAGGGAAGAGGGAATGGCAGGGGCAACGGCACCATTAATGGACCAATGGCAGGGAGAGGTAACGGAGTGAGTGGGGCCAACAGGTCCCCTATGTCTTCTGTCAATTCACTGGTCATTCAAGATCCATCTGCTGCTGAGTATGCTTCCATACGGAAGTTCAGAAAGGTAATTATTACCATATAAGTGTTTCAGGTGGTAATTAAAGAGGACTTGCTGTCCTTGTTGATTCAGTTAAAGCAGTAGTTTGATTTTGTGAACATTGCTAGTTTAAAATGTCACTGGGCTGTATGTTGTAAAAGGAAAAAAAATATATTCCAGGAAATGATATTTAGTTTTTCAAAAGCACGAAACTTTCCGCCTTAAGCAAATTAGGTATTTTGCATCATATCTCCTGAACCAAACATGAAAACACAAAAACGGTGACATCTAACCTCATTGTTTAATAGTCAAGGATTACACTGAAATCATTTACATCATCATAAACTGTTTAGATGGATAGTCAATGGGGACTTTGTGAGAAGGAAATTACAATATCTGAGAGTCTTTTTGTTCATTAATCTTTCTCACAGCCACAACTTCAGAGTTTAAGGGTGGACTAGCTTGCCTCTGGTAGAGTAGTCTCCTATTGTTAGAGTACCAACAAAAATACCTGATAAACGCATAAAGCCAAAGTTTTCAGTCCCACGATGATGGCTCTCTTTTAATCTGACTAGATCGCCATGGTAACTGATGCTGCACAACTAATCTGCTCAAAAGAGGGTTCTTTCAGAGTTTGGGAGGTTTAAGTTGACTGTTAGATGCGCCACCCTTTCATCAGTTTTTTGATTCACCAAATGGGTAATACACAATACCTTGCTGAGGCCATGCATTACATCTACAGACCTGCTGAGCCATACTTTAGTAATTCCACTGAACAAAGCTGTGCAATAACAGTAGTCAAACTTTATGTGTCGTGTTGCCACGGAACCCACATGCATTCACTTGGTGATGCAGAAAATGCATTAATGTGTTTTTATGCTTGGTCCTGATTTGTTGCTAAGTCAGTTTTACTCTGTGTTACACTGAACTGTTAAATACAATTTTTGAAATTCACCCAAACTACGCAATAATGGTAAATATTTGGAAAGATTTGTCAATATAATTTTTTTTATCCAGCTAGTAGTACCAATACTCCTCTGGCATGCAGAATAAATTCAAAATACTTAATTCTGTGCACCTTTGTTTGATGTGTTCTTTCATTCAAAGCTTTGATTATAATGATTTCAATGGCTGATTCAAAACCTCAAGGTTGACAAGATTAACAGGAAGGAAAATAACGGGGCCGACAGCCAGTCAGACAGCCAATCGAGCGTGAGTGAGTCACCGTCTGCCGCTCCTCCTCCACTACATCGCAGTCAAGAGTTTCCACGCAAACCACTGGAACCATTTCACCTGCATTCCTTCCCAAAGGTATGGCAATGATTGGATCAATATGTTCCATATTAACATTACGCATTATATTACCCAGTCACCTCTCCAAATTGTAAATCTGTCTGTTTACCACCAGAGGGCACTCTGCACAAACAAACGTCTCAAAAGCGGGGCATGAGTATTGGTGGAGTTTTAGCTGCTTAATTCCCCCTCAGCCTGAGAAAATATTTGAAACAATTATGTGATTGATAAAATTAACAACCTCACTACCTTATTAACTCCTGCTTTTATGATTTTGTCTTTTGTCGGGACATTTTAATCATATAATAGAGTTAAACATGCCAGTTGGGATGTGGTTATGATCACAAAAGCAGTTGTGAGAGGGAAATAGAGGGACAAAGATCGGATGGTGATCAGCCTTTCCTGTGGATTTGCTGGCAGTCATATTTATTTTTCATGCACTTGTACGTTTGTGGGAAAGAGGCGACTTTAAGGAGATTGATAAGGGTGTTCAAACTATTTTGTCAGCCTAGTTGTTGACTTGTGCTTTTAATAATCTGTGCATTCTTAATCCTAGAAAGTGTGTTGATGTGTGTGCATGTATGTGCATGCGTAGTTCTTCCACCCTTTTGCACTGTGCTGTGCAGCACTGTATTAGAGCGAGGAGTGGAAGGATGGATTATGTAAGAGCTTGGCAGGCTGCCCAGCTGCCTGTGTGTTTGTGTGGTTGTTCAACTATCTTTGTGAGAACTGATCTTCAGTTTTAAACCATCACATTGAGGATATTCTGGAAGAGTGAGGACATTTCCGTCCGTCAGTGGTTTTCACACCCCTTCAAGGGTTATTTGGAGGTTGAGACTAGAATTGAGTTTTAATAAAAGTTAGTGTTGTGAGTATGCACTTATTTGTGACTGTTAAAGTTTAAGGGGCAAGGGAATATACTTATGTCAGTGAATGTCCTCACAAAGACGGTCATATACACACATGGGTGTGTGTGTGTATTCCTGTTGAATCTATCAGCGAGTCTATTTAGAAATGGCTAGCAGGTAGCCAGCCAGTTTGGGGATAAATGTTGTTCACATATTGAATCCATTTTCTCTGCCCTGGCTTTTATTACTCACTCACTGCGCACGAGGAACATATAAAATTTTAAACATCCTCCTCAGTCGCGTGTGCACCTCATGTTTCCTAATTGGTTACTAATTGGTTTTGATCACAAGCACTGGTAAACATTTTGCAAAAGCAGTTGCTTAGGTTTTATCACATCCATTTTTTTTTTTTTTTTGGTCTATGCACTGTTGTGTTTCTTAGCATGAGTCACATACAGTATTCCCACAATACAGCATAAAGAAGTGCTCATTCAACATTTTTTAAATATAGCAGTTTGAGTTCCTCGTTCATTATTTTTTGCTGATCAGTGATTTTGATCTGCCTTCTATCCTCCCTTATATCTTGCTGATATTACCTCTATCAGCAGAGTTAAATGGAGGCTGTGTTTTGGCAGCATTATTTGTATGTCAGTGGGTCTGCCTGTCTGTCAGCAGGATATCTGTGAGGGAACAGATTTGCATAAAACCTTGTGGAACAGTTGTTCACAGAGCAAGAAAGAACTGATTAACTTGCTAAAAATACAAACAGAGAAGCCATTTATTAACACACACAAAACATAGAGTTGATTTTTAAATGAAACTTATTTTAGTAACAAAAACACAAAGTGCATTAAGATGCTAGCAACATTTAATTACAGTTAGAAATTAATCTCAGAACAGCTGCCTGCTAACAAGACTCTTTTTAGTTATTTTCCACTCTACAAGGTAGCTTTTAAGTTAACAAATAAATCACCAAGTGGACATATTAGAATTGGTCCAAAGAAGGTTATGGTCAGTGGTTGTTGCACTTTAACTGTTGACCAAGACAAATGAGTAAAAGCATATAACAAACAGGCTGTACAACAAACATGTATGGAAATACAGTTTTTCCATATATTGATGCAGTATGTGATAACAGCAGCACTGGACACATTTATGAAAAGCAATTCATATTAATCTGACAGTGCAGGTGTGTTATCCCTACATGAAATCCTGACCTCTTACTTTAAAAGTAGCACTCTATTTCTCTCTGTCACTCTTTCACACACACACAATCTTACTCACACATACACACTTGGACAATGTGCCCACACTGTCCAACGTGGTCACAGTTTAACTGTTAACCAAACAAACACACTGTTTGTTAAACAAACTTGGATGGAAAGATCAGAAGCTTTCACATTAATCCTACAGTGCAAGATCCTGTTCCATAAAATAAGGTTTTCAAAGTTTATTTCGGTTAGTCTGACAAAATTAATAGGTTATTTCAGATCCATAAAACATACTCAGTATAGCTCACGCACCTTCCCAAATCATATTTCACATATCTTATTAAGAGGAGACAACCTCCCCCTTACTCCACTGTAGTCTGTGCACTGGATTTATTGAGATATCAGAATATTTTTCCCTTTCAACTTAATTGCTACTGGCATTCAGTCAATCAGCAATTTCTTCCAGCCTTTCTCTCTTGAGTAAGGCAAACAAGGAAAAGCAAAGGACAAACAGATTATGCAACAAACATGTATGGAAAGACAGTGTTTTTCCATACATGTTAAATCATGTTTTAAAAAGTACCGCATCACTCCTTTTTAATTGTGTGATGTACTTTTTGCAAAAAAAACTTATGGATAATGAGTGCAATACTTTCCTGATCTGCTCATTTCATTTTGTTTACCAGGAAGCAGTGTTCATTGGCAATGGGGAGCAATACATCTGGAAGCCTCCAGAGGATGATGACATCATTACCTTGCACCCACCTCCACACCGTGGAGAGAATGGACAGGGACACCCATCGCCTCCAACTGCAAAGGAGGTAGTACACGTATCTGTGTGTTCGTGGTGGTAGTTGGGGGTAGGGAGCGCTAAACCGGAGGGTGACCGGAATGACTACAAGCAGATGGATAGACGAACACGTCTCTGATTACAGCAGTGTTTGCCGTTGGGGGCGCCCATTTGATTGGGTACGCTGTCATAACACCGCTGCCCTGTGACCTGCTTGTCATACAAGGTTTCTACTTACAGACAGAGGTTACGTTACATGGATCCAGCGCCCCCACTCCCTGCCTGCCTGAACCTTGACCCAAATCTCCCAGCCCCCTACTCATCTGTTTACTCTCCACATACAAGCAGACGGACTGGACGGATTGGACACCAGTATCACCTGCTGCTGAATAATTAATCATCGCTTTGCATTCATTGAGCTATTTGTTAAAGGTTGACTGTTTTGTATCATCAGCCTGAGCAGGCAAAATTCGAGCAGTAGATTGATTTGAGTTACAGATAAGGCAGACACATATCCCTGTATGTGTCTAATCACACACACACACACACACACACACACACACACATACACAGAACTACAAATTGTGCCACATACTCCACCACATCCACTTCCAAATGCAGCAACTCCACTCCCACTTCTCTGCTCTCAAACTCTCAATCCCCCTTTCTTTGCTCTCTGCCAGAGACAGTATATTATCCAGAGTTACAAGCAGTGTAGAAACTTTTGTCATGCCTTTTGGGGGGAGTTGTGGCATTCAATGTGAGTAGATGGACCTGTGTTCCCTAAGTAGACCACCATCTATTTTTAGTGTGTGTTTGACTGCACTTCTTTTTTCCATGAATCTTTGTCAACTCAGGGAGTTTTTGGTATTTAAGTCTGAATCACACGAGCAAAACTTGTTCACATAAAAGATCATCTAGATGACTGGAAAATGAAAGGATAGTTTGATCTGTATTGTAACTGCAAGAGGAGTACAGCAGTCGTCCTGACAAGTTTTAAGCTGCTGGTATGTTTCTTGTCTAAACCAGTGCTGAGTCAAAGACTTTGGATGCTGCTGCATGTGGAGATTAACGGGTTAAGTCTTTTGGTGAGGCTCCAGTAAAACTCCCCCTCTGCAAATCAGACTGGTACAGAGAGCAGCTGGCCTTGACAGCATTCTGCAATGTCTCTCAGTTTATTTTTCTTCCTTTTAAACTTTCTTTTCTGTTTTTTTTTTCCTTTTCTAAACCTTTTCTCCCCTGTAGTTGCTGTGTTTTTCCGTTGAAGAGTTTGTTGTTGCCCTAACATGCCCATATACTTTGTATCCTCTGGAGTTTGTCAGTTGCAGCCATCAACCGGTGTTGAGTTTCCACTCCCAACTAAATCTCCTCCCCTCCTCTGGCGCTCTTTCCTTCTGCTCCGCTCCCTTTGTGGCTATAAGGAGGCGCTGCCTTCCCCAACCAATCACGTTGCACAAAGCATGTCTTACCACATGAATATCAACTGCTAGCAGACCGTTTGGAAACTTGTGCCATATTTGCTATTCATAAAGTTGATCACAGACAGATGCGTCAGTCGTGCATATGGTTGTTTTTCCATGGATAATCAGTGTATACAGAAATGAACTGTGATTTAATGAAGCCTGTGTCTAAGCGGAGAGTTAAAGCACTAACAGAAGAAACACAACAGAAAGGAGTATAGGGTGAGGGGAGGTGAAAAGAAAACATACAATGCACAGGCTTCCTCAACAGCTGCAGCCCAGTTTTGAAATCCCCATCATCTTGTGACTTCCTTCCTCTGTTGCATAGAGCTGCAAATTCTGTGTGCACGCACACAATAACGCACACACATGCTTGCATGTACGCTCACACTGCACATTGTCTGCACACACTTATAGCATACGTCAGGGTCTTTGTTTATTCAAAAAGGGTCACACAAGAGATCCGTGGGGGTTGGGTATGTGTTGCTTGAGATCTGTCAGAAACAGGAGTAAAAGAAAAGTGGAGAGAGATTCACAGATAAAGTCACACTAGTTTGCACTTTAGTTATATTGCCTCTGCAAAACCAGTGTGTAAGAAATATAATGCAAAGAAACCAGAAGGTAAGGGTAATGTGAGCACACACATACATAAAGAGAAAGAGTCTTGTTCATTGTCTGTATGCTCTCGGGTTTCAGTCTTTTGGGAGCGGAACAAACACAAGGCTAATCTGTGAGTATGTGCATGTGTGTGTGTGGGTCCGGAATAGAGACAGTTTGCATAGCCAGTGTTTCTCGAGGCCAGTAGAGCAGAGCTGCTGGTCTGGGTGTGAACACGGAAGGTAAACATGACCATGCCCCACAGTCCTCTGCTCTTGTGCTCCCCTTGTGGAATTTTGACACAGAAATGCCAGAGGTCACAGCACTGGTTTATCAGAATTCCCCACAAGACCTCACACATGCCTTTCAGTTGCGAGGCCTAGATATCAAATCTTACATGCTGAACTGTGAGCACGCACATACATACTCTATGCATGAGCACACACCTGCAGTCAAACCTAGCCACAAAAACATGTACACATACCTCATCCAAAGCAAATGAGATCTGAGCAAAGTCCATCACTTAGCTTTTTTTTTCTCCACAAAGTTGGCTGTCGTTCAGATCTTTCACACCATACCCTGCTGTTCTGTTGCCAGAGCAGTTGTGGTGAAATTTTAACAGGTTCATCCACTGCAAAGCTAACGCCATCTCTGCCTAGACTGATAACACAGTTTACTCTGTCTTATCCTACCCCATTAAAATAGGTCAGGCTACAGCACAAAGCAAGCCCTGTCAACACTATTGCACATTCACAGAGTACTTGCTTGTACAATCATTTACACGCACAAAATTGACAGCATTATATTATACATTAACTCCCAATGCCTATAATCTGTCTTAGAACCTGGCATGCAATCAGACTGAGTACATACATATATCAATATAGGACATACTCATTGCTAACTCAGAAACTTGAGACATGTTACAGAAACATAGTCTTAAATCCCAGCACAGTACAGCATGTGCAGGCTATATATCAGATGTGTTATAAACATCTGCCTATAAATACAGCAGGGAATGAAGTAACAGGTACCTTCTGTTTAAGGAGCTGTGACCCATAGAATATAGGACAGAGCTGTAATGTAGTTCAATGTTATTAACTGACACCTTACTCTCCTCCTTTATGTGTTCTCAGATTGCAGACACCTACTCCATCGTATGTAAAACCCAGAAGAAGAAACCTCCCATGGAACACAATGGGGCAAAGACCCTTCCGCGCTCCTTTGGTGGGGAGAGAGGAAACATGGGTTCTCGGGGTCGAGGCAGAGGCGTTCAGAGCCAGGCACGTTCCCAGGAGGAGCCCTGCTATGAGCCGGTAGGAGATAGGTCCTGGTCCACCCCGGTGGCCGAGTCAGACCCTGCGTACGCTAGTGTCGACACCCAGCGGAAACGTGAGCAAGGAGGAATCAATAGCAGCACAACTGGGGGTAATGCAACTCTGAAGAGAAAGAAGCAGACGCCACAGCAGCAGCAGCAGGCAGCACCAGCGGCACCTCAAGGCTCAGGACCCACCGCCCCTCCTGTTCGAAACCTGCCTGGTGGGGAAAACTTCTATGAGACCATCAGCGATGTGAAACAAGGGGCCAACAGCTCCAGCACTACCACCATCTTCACCTTCAACGATGGGATGGAGATGTATGTCACCGGCCTGTAGCTGGCTGACAGGCAGAAAAGGGCCCAGAAATCACTGGTACCAAGTCCAGGGATCTTCCTGTTCACCGGGCAACAGGTTGCTGTACATAGACACAAGGCCCTCTATAGTCAAAAAACATGAGGATCTAATTTGTGTTGACTCCAGGTACAAACAGGGTCTTAATCCAGGTTCAGACTTCCCTTGATTGGTCTGTACTTCAGAACCAGCCTAAGCCTAGTCCAGCCCAAATATGGACCAAATACATTTTAACAAAAAAAGGAAAAAAAAAATGCGACTGGAATATACATCTTCAATCTACTGTGTCACTCGCCATACTCACTTGTTTGTGCATCATTTTCCATGATATCTTTATTTTTATATGAACACTGTACTCTTTAAAGAGTATGTGGTGTAATTCACAACCTGAGAAAAACACACTTTAATATATATGAAAAAAGAAATGTGCATGCATTGTGCAAACTCAAACACACATGAAAATATACGGTAGTAGCAATCAGATTAGCTATATAAGGAGTACGAGGCACACTGTTAGGTATTGTCACCAATATACACTCTCGCACACACACGCACACACACACACAGGCCTCATCCTTAGGGTGGGGGGACTTGTGTAATATAAGCATATGGATGTCACAGAGATTTGCAGCGCTTAGCTCTCCCTAAGTAAACATCTGAAACAGGTTCTCAGCGCACACTGACCTATTGGCTGGCAGACAGCTTTGTCGTGCTTTGTTTAAACACAGCCCTATAATTTGTAGGTCTGCCTAAACACAGATGTAAGTGCAGGCTATTGTCTTTATCCCACAAATTTTGATCAATGCACCCTAAGCTTATAAGCATTTATCAATAACAGCCCTCAAGATAGCTATAAAAACGCATTTTGCTCACGAATGTAACCTTCTCGTAAATCAAGCGATTAGTTAAAAATCCACACTCAGATTTGACAAACATCTGTAGCCAGAGGCATGTCGACACACCCCAGCTCACCCCCACGCAGACACATTTGTCAGAGTCATTCAGGGTGAAATGATCAGGTCAGGGGCATTGAGTGGCTTGTGCAAGAACTTCCCCAGAGCAACGTGGGTGACAAATTTCACAACATGGGACCTTAACTGTATTACTGGGATGAAGGAGAGAAAAATATTTTCAAAAATAAGGAAGTGAAAGAGTGTCCAAAATAATACAGGACACTTCATGAGTTTATATGTCATGTCTTTTGGGCATTGTAAGCATCTGATTTTATGACTGTAGTAATTTTGCACTGGACAGCTGCGGGACTGCTGGACTTAATTGTGCATTAATGTGCTGTAAAGGGCATATCTGACCACAGTTCTGATTCGCCAGAGCTCCCATAGCTCAGTAGACTTAAGTCTGGTGGTTGAAATAGCAACAGAAGGCTTGGACTCCAAGGAAAATAAAGAGCTGGGCATAAAAATTACCAGTGAGTGTCCTTTGGAAGGTTGCCCTCTCCCTCTCCCCACCCTTGTCTCCAGCCTCTGTACTGAGTTCTCTTCCATAACAAACAACATCTTTCCCATGTAGCTTTGGGGAACATTAGAAAAATGAATAGAGGGAGAAAACAAAACATTTGAGACTTAATAAATGGGCATAAAGATGAGAGGGGAAGATGGATGCAAAGTGCTCACAGGATGAGGATGCATTTGAATGATCTCACTGTGAGACAACCATGCAAAGAGAAGACGGGTTTAGAAAGTAACATAAATTTATAAATGCTACTGTGTCATAAAGTATGTAAAAAAAACAAAAAACAAATGCACTCTGTATTTTAATGCACTGTTATTTTTTTCTTACCAACCGATAATACCATTGGTTTAATAGCTCATACCACTGCCATGAAAATGTTTATGTTGTTGGTGCAATTTTTCCTGCTTGATCAAAAAAGTGCATGCTTTGATATATGGAGATGAAAACAAATATTGTGGTACTTAAGTGATCTCTTGTTTGTTACTCTTTTCTGTTGTACTTTTTTGCCATGTGATGCAAAGCAGCAGTTAGTTTTTTTCTTTCTTTTATTTTTTTCTTTTTCCAAAGTAACAACTTGTAGGAATCAGAGGAGAGAAACAGAGAGGAGCCACTAGGAGTTTAGGGTTGTTTACACTCTGCTCTGGGGTAAGCAGGAGTGATGGAGTCGGGGTGGGGGTGCACAGCGAGTATAAAGCTGGATAAGAATCACTGGAAACGGACACAGACCCAAAGGACCCTCCTCCTCCTGCTTTGCACACACAGACAGGCACACACACACACACACACACACACATCGGGGAACACGTTTTGCCTGCACTTGGTCAGCCCTTGCATATACTCCCTCCCCCAGCTGTGTTCATCCACCAATAGCCAACACAGACCTCTCTTTTTCTTTGCTTCACCTTTCTCCCTCGCTGTGCAGGGGAGGGGCCTTTGATGTCCAGTTCTGAGGGACTCAGGGAGTGATATGGGGGTTGAGGAGGGATGGGCAGAGGCTGTGGGTCAGGCCAACCCCAGTCCTGATATCAACAATGCACCAACGGCTCAACTACTGTCTGATATGAGAAATGGCCAACAGCTGAGACGCTTAACAAGCTCCGGTGAGGCTTCCCGTAAACAATGCCGGCTGGAAATCGCTATCACACTTAATCCTTTTTTCTCTGGCTGTCACCTAATGTGTCACATTTTCTTTATCCTGAGAGAGAAAGCACTGATCTGATATATTTTGTCGAACACTGTTCACACTGCTCGAGACAGATGTTCATTGCACAAATACAGTATGATCATGTAAATGTGTAAAATACTCTGTTGCTGTTCCGATGTTGTTCCAATGTAACATACAGTATACAGTATATTTGTTGAAAAAAAAGAGAAAAAAGATGGTTATCACAGACACGTTGTACTTTGTGGATGCAAAATGTTTCATGCTTTCCATGCAGATACAGATGCTGTTTGTTAATTGTCTTCAGATATAATTATGGGCCAATACTGCTGTGACAGCTGTAGCCAATGTTGTATGTTCTTAAAGCACAGGGTTTAGTTTAAAAATAATGAATATAATAAAATATAGTGTGACAGTGCAGATATGCAAAAGATTGTAATGTTTTATATTAACCTTCATAAAATATTAAAAGTGAGTTTTTACTTTTCTAATAAAGTGGCACATTATAACATGTGTTTGTTTTGCCTGTAGTCTTATTGCTTTGTAAAGAGTATCAGCACTACAGTGTCTCTCTGAAGCAGCCTCAGATTAGTAACTGCAGCTTGCAAATTGCAATACAATGTGTTGTGCAAAAGTAAGCAATAAAGCAGGTTGGAAGGGCTGTATACTGTATCTGTTAATAATATGAATTATTTGGTATTGCTATTGACTTTCTATCAATTCTGCATAAGAGTATTCTTTTGCATCAGAATATATTCTGACTTGACAGAAGGCACATGAACAGAGTAAAATAAACTTGATGCAATGTATCTCAGAATGCAATTCAGAGCAAAAGCCTGTCAACCTTTCAGTGCAACCAGATACAAATCTCAAAATTACAGGTTTAAACCATGAAACTAAACCTTGCCTCACAAATAAGTATCTGTATTTAGCAGAGCCACTTTATTGAATTGGATTGCTTTGCATACTGGTCCATGCTACTGTGAGTACACATTAAGCTATTAGTTTTACAACATAAACAACTTATATAAACAACTTAGCCAAAGGGCTTGTAACTCTTATAGACAAATCAGACCGTTCATTTGATTAAAAATAACCGGCATGTGAAGTAAAGTTCGTGCTTCTTAGTTCACGATCTGCTAAATAAGCAGTTGATATGCAAAAATATAAATGCGCAGTTTGTCTCTGAGGCCTGCAGGCTGTTTTTCTTCGCCTGCCTCTCAGACCGGCTCGTCGTCGACAGACACCGGCCGGTAAACTGCAGGACACGCCCCCTCCTCTCCTCCACCCACAGGACTTGGATAAGAAAAAACTTGATTGACAAGGTGGGTGCAGCCAATCAGAAGCCGCCTCGCCGTGGACGCGTGCCAAACTGTAATGTTTATGTATCCAGCGGACCAATGGCAGCGCAGCATAGGGGGCGTGGCATCCGTTTGGAGGAAAGAGGCAAAACAATATTTTAGCCTTCTGACCGGGCGGCTTTTTGGATATCCTGGATAGCGGTGGCAGCGGCGGCTGTGGTGGAAAACTTTCCATGTAGTCTAGAGTAGAATTCAAGATACAGACAGTACCCAGCAACTCGAGACAATCCTGATAAATGTATCAAACTCCAGCAATTTGCACTAAAATCTATAGAAAGCTGGTTTTCTTTCTTTAGCCTCCTGTCGCCTCCGTCATGAACATGGAGTCCAAATATATTTTGGAGAAATCGTCGGTTGGGACGAGGGTCGGCGGGGCGGAATTCAACTGCCGGCCAGGCCGCTCCGTGCTCCGCGACACACGGGTCCCCACGGTGGAAAAAAACGGTTCCATGCCGGCGTACACACACAGGCCCGTGCTTTACAAATTTGTAATAGACGGTGGCTCGGCGGCGGCGGAGGTTAAAAGCGAGAGAACCTCTCCGAGAGGGAGCGGGCTGTCTCCGGCTGGTCGAATATTGCACGACGTGGAAAAAGTAAGTACCGTTCAGACGTGTTAACCGTGTGCGCTCGAATTCAGGAGCCCGGTAAAGTCACCTGTACACCCAAGTTAGCGGTTCGGATAATTTTGGGCATCTAACGTTAGCTTGTTACTGCGCTGTTTGGCTATTTACACCGCTTTTACATGCGTTTTAACGGTTGCGACTGTGATGCTCGCACAAAACTCCCAACTACCGTAAATTGTGTTGTATTGTTGGTTTGGTAGCGACACTAACTCCTGTGTTTTTTGTTTTTTTTTCGAGCGTCTGTTACTTAACCAGTCAATGCTCAGTCGTGAATAATTACATCGTAATCTAACCGCTTTAAATGGCGGCTCATTCTGAGTGCAAAGTTTACAGTAAAGGGGGGCAGGGACTTCAAACTACAACCCTATCCCCCTCCCCCATGGCTTCAGGGTGGAGCTACAGCGTGGGCTTCCTGGCTGCAAAGCAAGGCCCGGCTCCTCCACACTAAACTGAACTACTACTTGTAAATACGCATGTGACCGGTTTTTCACTTCTTCCCTCCTTACCTCAATGCACTGCTGTTTTATTTGCATCTTGGTTTAAATTGCATTGCATTTCTGGTTTTGCAGTTCATTTTTAGCATCCCTTGTGTTGTACTTCCTTATTGTCCTGCAGTATTAGACATGCACTGATGGCTGGGCACACCTACTTTTGATATGGGTCAATTAGCATTTTATTCAAAATAAGTTACTGTCTCTGTGTATATTGGCATAACAGTGAGATGGTGACAGTTAAGCTTCATTGTAGGTGTTATGAATGAACGCTTCAATGAGTGCCCTCATTTGAGCTGCAATAATTTGTCAGTTGGCAGAAAATTAATAGCCGTTTTAGTCAATGTACAAGCAAAAATGCTAAATTTTTTTTTTCATTTCAGCTTGCAAAATGTGAAGAAATGCTGCTTTTGTGTGTCATGTGACAGTAAATTAACTAATCTTTAGTTTTCAGACTGACAGGCATATCTTTTGAAAAGCTGCAGTGGAAATAGAAATACACAACTTTAGCATCTTAACCTCGGGTTGCTTTAGTTCTAGTTGGTTTAGTGATTTTCATGGCTAGCGGAAAGTACAATGATCTTAGGGGTAATAAGTGAGAGGAAAGAAAGATAAGGAAGGACTGCTCTCTTTTCTTTCTTTTTTTTAAGACAAAAAGTTTAACCTAAGAAACCACTGCCAGTCTGATTAATTCACAAATTAGAAATCTCAGGTATCACTCGACATAATGCTACTGATGTAGGCTTTCTGCGAGTTATCTTCACAAAGATAAATTGACTTTAATGTGTTTTTGATTGATTGATTATCTAGACTGGTGTGGGGGACCAAAAAGACACTGGTTTCACTGGGATCCTGAAGAGAGCCAGTCCCACTCACTGCCCAGGCACAAATGGACAGCTGCCAGGTGGCTTCATGCATTTGGACATCAGAAACCCAGGGAAACCGATGGAGCTGGCCAACAACTTCAGGGCAGCACAAGGGCAGCATGTACCACAGACAGAGAGACAACCGCTCGCCTCCTCCCACATCCCTGTACCCAGAAGCAGGTATGATGAAGCTGGTGACACCTACAGTTATGAATCTCTGGAGTTTTGCATGTGAAGTGAAAGAAACATCACCTTTAAGCTGTACAGTCACTTGATGTGATTCAAACTTTGGCTTGGCATCTAACTCCAGCTTAGGGTAGATGTGCAGTCAACCCATAAGATTCAGGAACACATTGTTAACTATCACACCAGTTTATGTGTACACATTCTTGTGTCTGTAAAGCCTGTTTTAGAAGCTAATTTGGTACTGAATCTGTGGTGATTGAAAATAATTGTTGTAGGCAGTTTTTGTACTCTGGTCTGAACTTGCGTTCCTTAGCAAAATCTTGACTAGAAATGGAATTCACCATCTGTCTACAACTGTACAGTGGTTTGGGCCTGACTGGTGTGGGGGCGTACTGGTTAACTGACCGCATGTTTGGTGTTCTATCCAGAATAATTTCGAAATATGCCTTGAGAGTGCCAGAGCTTGAGATGAGGGCCACGATTACCCAATCACTTGACAGAAGGAAAAGAGGGAGATCATATAGATATTTATTATAAGTTCTACTGATAAGTCAGTTAACTACATCTGGGGAAGTTACTAGTCAGATGTTTCATTGAATTGACTGATTGTTTCTAAGCCTGGTGTTACCTTAGTTGAACCTTTATTTCACAGGCCATGCTAGATGTCCTTGCTGTCTGTCATACAGGAAGATGAACTTTGTGTGTGTGAGCGTGTTTTGTTTGATGTTTCATGCGCAGTGCAGTTTGCTTTTGCTACAACGGTTTCACATTATTTTCACTCACAGACACGTGCACAGGTGACTCTTCGATTGTCCTTGGGTAAACTTACGTGTGCACATAGACTGTTTCCCACAGAGCCAGCAGAACATGCATCTAAGGACAAGCCTAGTGCACTGATAAGTGATTATGTAACAGTGAAGAGGACTGGGAGAGGCCGTAGGAGGTTCCTAAGCACTCATTCCTTCATTTTTTCAACAGCTATTGGTTACTCTCCGTGTCAGGTCACTGTCTGTCTGTCAGATGGCGTTTAAACATGACCAAAATGCCCAATGGCAATAAGGTACAGTGTAGAGACTGTGCAGCTCGTTGGTAAATCTGCATGGAAATGTGATTATTTTTTCTCAGCCTCAGTATGACCATTTTTAGAAATGTTAGGCTATTACAGTTTTCAGCGTAGTAACAAAACACGTTGCAACTGCTCAGTGTGTGCTTGATAGTAGGCGGGGGTTGAGTAGGAGCTTTGGGGTTTAAGCACCACACTTCTTCCTTTCCTTCCTTCTCTCATCACATGAATTTCACGTGCTGCTGGTCATGTATGATGTGAGGGAGTGTCTCTGGGGAGCATGCAAGACTGAGCATGCTTTTAAATCAGAGTGATCTTGTGCCGGCTTCTTTGGAAGTGTCTGAGTATGAAATGTGCACAACACGGACAACAAAACGTCTATTCTTGCCTCTGAGTCCATGCGTTAACCAGATTTATAACATCTCTTTTCTGCAGCATGTCGATGGCTATCTCAGCACACTGCTTCTACAATAACAAGCTCTGAGTTGATAATACACAGCCGCTAAAAGAGATTGCATAACATTATATAACTGTGTGGTCATATTAGCAAGGCCTCTTTGTTGCTCCGCTGACCTTTCAGATTAACTCCCTGTCTTTACCCTGCTCAGATTGGCTTTTGTTTTGCAGTTGGTGACAAAAACTCTCCTCTCCTACTTGGAAACCATTTTTTCACATTTTGGTGTGAAGCAACCAAATTGCTTTTTGACTAATAGTCCAAAACTCAGAGATGGAGAGAGTGGCAAATTCTCATGCTAGAAAAACTGGAACCATCAAATGTGTAATACGTTATCAAAATGGTTGCTGATTTATAGTAATATAACAATTGTTTAATTGACTAATCATTTAATGAAGCGATCCTTTTTTCTCCAGTTGCAGCTATTTTTGTATCCAGTGTAGTAGGCTAGCCGATAATGCTTGTGTAAATTTCTTGGGCTCATCCCAGCTCTGTCTGTTAACCAGATGTGTGTGATGTGGTATTCATCACAAATTATAAAAACTTGTTGCCAGATAAACCCACTGACAGCAATTTGGTTTTGGCAAATTTGGCTTGAATGATTTCACCAAGCAAGAGAGTTGTACTACAGTGTGAGGCCTCTTTTTCTGTAAGCAGTTGTTACGTTTGGGATGTTGGACTTGATACCTTAGAACGTGTGCATTTTTGTATGTGGGTGTGACCCATGGGGCATTTACTGCACTCTGCGCCCTGCTTTGGATAATGTCAACAAAGCCGTTCATTTTCAGTTGCACAACACCAGCTTTGATAATACCATCACTGTGTTGCAGGATTAAATATGTTTAAAGAGACCTTAACCGTAAAGATTTTGCTCAGCCTTCTGTGTGTTTTATATTAACCACTTTGTCAGCTGCGTATTGTTCGTGTAGCATAGTGCAATCACACCATGTCTTGTTAGTTTGCAAAAGCTGCAAAGTAGGTCACTATCCCTGAGACAAGCCAGGGCAAAGATCTTGCAGGAAGAAAGAGGCAGGACTAATACATTTACTTGCTCACACGTGTGCATATTCTTTTAAACACAGGTAAACTTGCAACATGCATGGAAACACTCCCACCCGTCTTGTCAACTGTGCCTTTATGTCCCTCCGCCTTGTCCTTGTTCTGCATTCTGTCTGATGAAGGTTCTTTTTCACCCACACCCTAAAGCAGAACACACTCAACCTGTCAATACTCATCAGCGTGGGATCCAGTGCACTGATAACAAAACAAAGACGAGTCCGAATGAACATAAAAAGAGATCTGACAAAATCAAGAAGGGAGGGGCATTTTGTTTTGATGTGAAAAGCTTTGCTATCTTATCTGTCCTTTGTCAGGTACACTGTCACCGCATTAGAGAAACATGAATGGAAAACACAGAGTCGGCATAAACAAGACACCAAAGCAACCAACCGCAGTGGGGAGGGGGGGACAGGGGGAGAAAGATGGCTCTGTTTTTACCGTAATTACTGACTGGCCTTTGACTCGGTCTACAGAAGAGTCACCGACAGGGTTTAAGCCACGCAAGCAGGCAGGACAGAGCAGAGTCCACCACCTCTCCATCCCCCCTCTAACCACCTTGCCACCAATCCTCTTCTCCCAAGGGAGACATTACAGGCGGTTGTTGAAGGTCAGAGTCAGAGGAACAGCTACCCGCCCCCACTTAGTCTGCAATGTCTAACCCACATCCAGACTGCTGACATTGCCTCCTGAGTAAAGCAGCCCACTCCTTTTCAGGTGGTTGTTTTCTTTTATATTTCCAGATTTTCCTAGAATAGGTGTTTACCATGCCTGCATTTTGATTAGTTAAAAAAGTTCCTTCTGAATTTTTTGCTACATTTACACCCTTCTGTGTAGCCTAGTTTCTCCCATTCCAGACCACAAGAGGTTAAAGCGCTTGCACTGACAGGCAGGGGTGAAAGGTTACCCTCAATGAATGGAGTCATGCAAGTGGGGAGGGTCAGATCAGGACGCAAGCAGGCATCTGGCACGTCTGCTAGGCAAGCCTCAGGATCTGGGTTATGAGCTGCATAGACAATTTATAACCGCAGAAGATTGTAGCAGACAGCTCATCATCTAACACTGCAGCTTTGCTTTCTTCTGACTTAGCGGTATATGGAGGAGTGAAGAACTGGTATCAAAGAAAATATTTTTTTATTTTATCTGAGTTTTCAGGGTGCTGCATTGTTGCTGGCTCTGAATCATTCATTCTTTAACACTAACAAGGGCCCGTAGAAGAGTGTTGGCTAATGGGTGAAATATGTGCTGTGTATGTGTACTGTGCTCTAATGAGACATTAATCATCTGCTGTTATGCAGCAAAGAAGAGAGGCATAAATTTTTCTCAACTTCATAAGTGAGGAGTACAGTTAAAGACATGCAGGAATGTTTTCTGCAATCTGCTCCATTGCAAAAGTAAAATTATGCTGACAAAGTTAGAAGTGGCTTAAACATGTTATGCATCAAATGCATGGTAAATTATATATATTCTCAATCCCTTGTGCTGTCCTCTGGTGTATTTGCATGTTGTATACTGTATGTCAGTCTACTGACAGGATCTTTTAAGGCCAGAGAGAGAAAGAAACACTTATCAAGAGGGAAGGAAACTGTTATTGCGCAGCTCTGGCACCGCTGCAGTAAAATGCTTTATCGCTTGCTCACCCACACTAATAGGCGCTTACATAAGGCCTCCTGTTCTGCCTCAGTAGCCTTTAGAGATGCCATAGTCAACTGTCCGTCCTTGTCTTCAATCAATCTTTCTGTCCTTCTACCCAGCTCCTCATACCAAACACCAGCTGCTCCATGCCATTTCCCCTCTGTTCACCAGCACACAACTGCTATCACTCCCTTGATGTACTTCTCTCTTTGTCTTTAAGTCACTGACATTCTTAGAAATTTGAGTAAAAAGGTAAATAGAGTGAAGTCTGAATTTTCTTGTCTGCTGTTTGATGATAAAACTGCCTTATTAGTAATGTTGAACTCCAATATATCCTGTATTTTTCTCGCAGGCTTAACACTGCCACCATGCTATATACAGTGTAAGACAAAATTGCTCTGTGGTCACAAGGTTTTTTGATTGAGGTAGCATTTTGTTCTGCTTTGTAAAATGTCTCCATCTCAATTTTTCATATGTTTTATCTATTTCATACATCATATTTTCTGTTTCTCTTGGCCTTTTGCCCTCCTCCCCTTTGTCTGGAGGAAGAGCGGTTAAATCCTACTCAAATCCAGAGAAGATGAAGCCCTCTGAACAATGCCGAGCCTCGCACCAGCAAGATTATTCCATACTCCTATATAAAGTCATGGCAGTTCTATTCTGTCTGTTTGCCTTTTTCTTTTCTCTTTCTTTTTTTTTCCTCAAACACTCATTAACACATATCTTCAGTGTATGTGTGATACTGTTCAATTTCCACTACTTTTTAGTGACTATTCATTTGTAAGGTAGGGAAATGATTACATAGTCATCACTGGAATTTTCACAATGTTGCTATTGGCACTGAAATTGTAGATCTGCAGACTCACAAGCCAAGAGTTGATTTTGGATGAAAATATTTATTCACAGTTGAGCAACTTCAAAGCTTCTTTTTCTTAAAATTCATACAGACTGATTAGGTAATACAATTAAACTTTCAAACTGTAAATTCAGAAGATAAAACTGGTTTTGTCGGTTTTATTGCTTCTTATTGTACAAGACTAATGGACACAGTAGAGCAGGAAAATTTTCTGAATGTACTATGTAATGTTCCAGTGCATTTGCAAATAACTTCCACAACCAGATCTGAGATGACTGAGAGTAAGCCTTTTAATGTACAGTAAGCTCTTGATACTGTAAGTTTCATGGGTTTTGTTTTCTCTTGTTCTCAATCAGTACACTTAAATATCGTCACATACAAACACACAGTTTCTTGCACAGCTCTATCATAAGTCATCCCAGCCTGCTGATGACAAGGAGTGAAATTCAGTCCAGACTGCAAACAGAGAGAAGTCTGAGGAACGCCTTACACTTTGTTCTGTGCTGACCTGAATGGCATACATCTGTTTTAATGTCAGTGCTTTTCTATTAGCGCTCAGCATTTCTTTCTTTGTCTGAAGCTAATTTTGGTTTTCTTTCTCTGCTCGGAAAGAATTTAAAAGCTTTATTTTTATCAGGTGGAATTTTTCCCAATTAGCTGTCAGCCATTATTTAGTTTCATATATTCATATTTTTCAGTCCTCTGCGCCAACATTTCCTCTTAACTCCCTTTTGCTGTGTCAGTAACCCTTGAAACATCTCGGTGACCTGCACCTCACAATGGAAGCACGTGGGACATAGAAAACACAGTGCAGAGGGTTCTAACTGCATCCTGAGAAACATCACATGTCCACAGTCTCACTTGTAATTAAAGGATTATTGACATCCCTGTCTTTTGGTTTGGTTGTAGAAGAGAGCTGGACTGAACCTACGGCATTCCAATTGATTTTGTATTGACACAGTTAAACAATATGGGCACTGACGTCTCAAAATGCCTGGGCCTACAAGGGACTCATTAAGTGTGAAGCTGAAAGATCGAACACCTTCCACAGAGCTAGGAACTTCATTAAAAGACATTTTAAAGATTGAGCTTGAATAAACAAATTTAAAAGAAACCTGCCACACCCAGGCTGCAAGAGCCAGTGGGCCCAGTTCCTCACAAGCTCCGAAATAACCCCCTACGCTTGGTGTGTGTTAATTGAAGTGTACGTATGTGTTTAGACATGAACATCCTAAACAATAGAGCTGTATGGGCCAGAATAATGATTTATCCTTGTGCCCTCTAAAGAATGGTGCTTGAAGACGAGTAATCAAGCAGCTCTACAAGTCAACGGATTTGTGCGTTTCTCTTGCTTTTAATCCTCTTTTTCTCTCTCTCACCGACACACATACGCACTTTCATTCTGTAACCATAGTGAGGTAATCAGGTTTCATTTAGCACAGATTTGCCAGTAGCGCTGTTGTCCTCTCACCTCCTGGCTATTTCATCATGCATCAAAGCGTTTGCTGTGCCATGCTGAGTCAGTCAGCAAAATTTACACAAATGTCAATTATATTGATGTGTACAGAGTCACACACTCCTGTATTACATGTTTTAGATGACGCCTTATGTGCATGGACATGATATAGCTACATAATACATAGATATACTAGAGCAATATTGTGAGTGTATGATAACTAAATGTGTATTGTGTGCCTTTGTGGTTGAGAGAGGCAGAAAAAAAGAATCTTCTGCTTTATGTGTACTTTGTTTCAGCCCATTATCTTGGAATTTGTGGTCACCTCCATGTAACTGCACACTTATTTGCAAAGATAGACATTGATTTTTCACGGTTCCTTTTCATCTAAGTAAACTACCCCGATTCTGTTGATTTGTATCTTTGTCACTCACCAACAAGACCTTAAAAACTAGGGAGGAAAAATACATTTCAAATAGTGTAAAATTAAGAAGTCTAGAACACAGTGATTCAGTGTTGATTGTTTTTTTTGTTTCCATCTTGCAAAGACTCCTTTATTACTTTTACCTTTATTAATTTAACCCAAATTTCCAAGAGTTTAATTACAATTAGGACAGTTTAGCTTGGCTTTAAGTCAAGTTTTACTTTGTAGTTAGTATTAATAGGATACTTAAAAGCGACAGGGCAAACGTGTTTAAGGCAAGAGAAGTTTTTTGGGGTTTTTTTTTGCAGTGGACTAATGTGTGCATCACACTAGACTTCTTTGACTTTAGCCAAGATAACGTGGAGATTTCCGGCATGGGGAGAAGTACCCCTGCTTAATCCTAGTGGTGGTGGCTTCCAGCACCAACATGCCACTGCACAAAGCATTGAGTGTGTGAAGCTCTTCAGTCAGGTGCAGAGTAGAGCATAGATCACTGGCCAAATAACCCCAAGATGGCTCATAGCTGTTCCAGAGCAAGGGAATACTGAGAGATTTTCACAATCCGGTTATTCTCATTCTTCTCATCAGCTACATTTCCACCCACACTAGATTTTCATCCAGAGACACAAATGTTCACATTTTTTTCCTTGTCGTTTTGTTCATATACAAGAAGTAGTGCCAAGTATGTTTATCTTAAACATCTTGGAGGCGTAGTTCCACCAAGTCTGACATATTTCATGGGATTTCTTTTGTTTGTAACTTGTTTGCAACTAAGGGCAAACCCGGTCTTGAGTCTGTTGTTTCACAACTTTCGCTTTTCCTTGCTCCTGTCCGATCTGCCCCAATCCGGTTTGGACCAAGAATCAACACCATGGTCACAGTATATATACTAGGTCATGTTTACACTGTATTTTGTTCACCATAATTACACCATGAAGAAAAGAAGGAAAAAATGAGGCCGGAAGAGACACAGAGACAGAAAAGGAACTTAACGGAAGAGAAATGAATGTAAAGCTTAGTTTCACTTCATTAAAAAAAAAATCAGTCTGTCTGTGATATAGTATTATACTTTGCACTAGTGCATTTATAGAAGTTCCTTACTTTATTCTCCACTTGTTGTCAGTCATGAGATATCTATTGGAAGACAGTGAAGCGCAGTACATTGTTGCTTAACAGATTTGTTTGTCGAATCAATGTTGTCTTTCGTGTGGGATTATTTTGGGACTTCAGCGGACACATGGCACATTACACGATTACAAGAAACAAAAATATGGTGTAGGTGGTTGTAAGTGTGCTAAAACTGAGCTACAACAACAACAATAATAATACATTTTATTTAAAGCTCCTTTCAAGGAATTCAAGGGGCATAAGAGGCATAAAAATAGACAGCAGTAATTAAAAACTATATAATAAAAATATCAATAACAAGAATAAAACTAAGAACAACAAAGAGGTGTGGCACAGTGAGGCTAGGGTGTGAGGGAGTATGCAGTCCTGAACAGGAGAGTTTTGATTTTGGATTTGACAATCGGGAAGGTGTCACAGTTCCTGATATCCGGTCCTTTCATAGCTGTCAGATTAAAAAAATGAAGGTGAAACAGAGAAGTAAGCCCATTTCTGCACTTACAGGGAGGAGTGTCATACATTTTAAAGATACAGAGAAGAGCCATTTCCATCTCTGGTTTCACTTCAGCTCTTCTTTATAGTGGGTTTATATTAGCTCTCATACATCTGACAAGATTAACTAGAGACTGTACATGCACCAAGTGGGACTTGACGTGCCAAGAACATGTATGCCTGCATGTCCTACGGGTGTGAATGAATGCAGTGGTAATGTAGTGGTATGTTGTAGCTGGATCTGTTTTAAGTCTCACTAGCTCAGCACCAAGGATCCAGTCTAATGTCTAATCTGATTTACCCAGCCTTTAAACCTGCCTAACTACTGTAAGTTGCCCTAATTCGCTGCTTCCTATGTGATTATTAATAAAGATCATATATGAATGTAAGTCGTTAACTTGCTACATCATTCAATTATCTATTGCAACCTTTAGATAGACACTTTGAAACATTGAGTTGGACAGTTCATTTGTGACCTGACCTTGAAACAGCAGTTAACAATCTCAAATAAAGGTCCACTTGTTTGTTCTGAGCTTTTGAACGTATCTCATGGTCCTGATCAGCAGACTGAATTTGCTTAGTTGCCATGGAACTGAGCACTTCATGCCGCTAAACTTTCTGATGCCATTAATACATAAATACTTTTCGCATTTTTGTAAACCGAATCAGTATGTGAGTGTGAAAGTGAAGAGTCTTGTCTGAGAGAGACCTGACTATTTAACAGAAAGGCGCTTCAGTCACACAAGGCATGACTTTCCCTGGGCTGGACTATGCCTGGCAAGCTGTCCCATCTGCCTGTTTGTTTGTTTAGGAGAAATTCTGTCCTAATCTGACTGCCGCCAGGGTTTCGCCATGTTAGAAAATGCACAATTCTCACAACAGGACCAAGCATACGCATCCAACCAGCAGTCATGCTCATCCCATTTCATGAAATTCAGCCATCATATTTCACCTTGTTTGTAAATGGTAACAAAATCTAGATGGTTGGTTCAGAGCCCAGCTTTAATATCCTTTCAGGTATGAAGGAGCGGCTTTCCGTCTCTCCACAGCTGTCTGTAGGCAGACACTCAGTTTTATCATCAGAATCTCTCTAGTGTTTCCATGATGTGCTCTTATTGCCTCTATTCATCTTATTAACTATCCCATTGCAGGCATGTCAGGGTGCTATAAGGGCCATTTTGCTTTCCTTTGCATTTTCCTAGTGGCGTCACAGCCTTCTTCTGCAGGATGTTGAAACACTGATAATTTGAAGAGAGGTGAATGGTCTTTGTAGGCATAGGGCCAAAAGATCCACAGGGAGACTTAAATTTCCAAAGATTTGCTTTATGGCTTTTTTCTCGATATAAGTCACTGTCTTGTACTGTTTGGCAGTGCCAATGAAGGGTTGAGGATGTGATGATATTCAGTCATGTAAGGACTGAGGATATATCATAAAATTACAGGCACACTCACAACTAAAATCTACATTACAAAATAAGAACTGGCTATCTATCCCTTCATGAAATTGATCAGTGGATATTTTATATAGTGGTTCCCAATGACTATATGCAGTTTATTATTGTTTCAATATAGTTGTCACATTTTGTTTTGGTGTATTTATGATAGTAAAGTTTGAAATTGGAACTGTCTGTTGACAGATTTTTAAAAACATGTTGTTCAGCATTCAAATAGAAAGGAAAAATAACTAGTTCCAACTTTACCCATCAGTCCACTGGAAAAGATGTGTCAGAGTTTGAGTGTGCTGTTTTAAAATGCCTCCTTGCATTAAACTCCCAACACAGATTTACTGCGACTGCTCAATAAGCACACAGGCCTTTAGACATGCAGGTACACACAGATGCTGTTAAGCACACTCACTGTTAAATTCCTGCTTTAAATTCCTTTTTTTTTTTTTTTTTTTACTAGAAACCCTCACACTAACAGCCTGTGTTGGTTTGATTAGCGGTGCAACTACCAAGCAGCTCAGAGAAAATGGACTTTAACTTATTAACTGCTAAGTGCATCAGCACCTACCTCTTCTGAACTCTAGCTCCCCCAGTTTCTCTTTCTAGAAAAAAAAGACAATACTGATCAGTTTATTTTACTGGCTGCAATCTCTGTCTGTCTGACGCTGCCCTGCAGATATTTGGCTTCATGGCAGTTATTAGAGCAGAGTGGCTTTAGAACAGCATTGGTTTGCTTTTGCAAAACACAGGAAACCAGGCAAAGGCCTGCTCTGGCTTGTGATGGCAGAAGGGCAAATCTGAGGAGCAGGCAAGAGTGGGAGTGGGAGGTGAAGAATGAGGAACAAAATAAGAGCAAGAGTGCTGCAGAAAGAGGACTGACCACTGTTCAGGGCCTCCGCCATTTTAGTCTTTGTTAAGAGTTTCAAGACCTATTTCTTTCAGATGTTCTTGTTTACTATTTGGCTGTTCTTAGTTGTTTTACTTCTTAATTGCATATCAAAGTCTATGGTGTAAAGCCATTCTTATATTTTCCTCCCTTTTACTTGTTTAGTCAGTGGGAAATACGCATAAAGAAGTTTCCTTACTTGATTTGATTTGGTTTCCTTCAGCAGTCATGGCTCAAGCCTGTAGTTCAGCTGCTGGCAAAGCTCAGAGAAGACATGCCTATGGGATTTTTTTTAAAAAAATTAAAAATCAAACCCTTACCCTAGCCAAGGGTGGTTTGGATTATTTAGTCACATGAAATTTTGATTTGAATGGATGTCAGACAGGACAAAAAGTTTTTCAGGGAGAATGTACAAAATAAAAGACAAATACTTGGCCGACTTCTTTGAGTGGCTACATCGTCTCAAATGAAGAATGGCATGCATTTTGATAAGAAAGCTGTGCTTTCTGGCAGAACCATTATCTTATTTGCTTCACTCAGTCATAAAAGAAAAAAAGCGCTAAGGCTACTAGTCAGAATAGACTGCCCTGCATTCCCCTCGCAACAGTGCTGTTATTGGCGGGTACTGACAAAAGTTCTAAGGGAAGTTGCTATAGCTACAAATTAGTCTTGTTGTATGTAGTGACAGTAGGGACATTAAATATGGTACCAACAATTTGCCCAGTAACATGAATATTCGAGGTGTCTAGTGAACTATAGACTAGTTGTATTTTTTCATATAGTCATTTATTTTTAATAATATTAAATAAATCTAAAATGATACCATTTAATTATAGGATTTCATGTAAGGTAGAAGTGGCATGAAGAGTAACTAATTTAACAACTTTGGAGAGTTGGATTTTTTGATTAGGTTAAGCCATGTGTATTACTTGCATTTTATTTGACTTATACCAACAGGTAACCCATGTTTTCCTGTGTTTGATAGCTCTAGGCTAAGACAGGGGCATGACATGCAAGTCAGGTAGCGTGTCAAGATCTACTTTGTCATTAGCCATTCGATTGCTTGTGCTATGTCAACATTTTCTCACAAAGGAATGTTTATCACAAGCTCTCAGATGGGACGCGCATAAAAGTTATTCCACACAGAACAATCCTTTTTGATGTTTGACTGGTGAATTTGGCATTACAGTAAAACTTGGTGATGTAAGTACGATCCTGTCTGTGTAGTTTATGACCTACCGAATCAAACACCACAGAAGGAATCATGCCTTTTGCTCCATGTCTATCCTCGATTATTTTGCCAGGACAAGCTATCTGTTGTTTGTGCTCGTCCCTAAGGCCACAGATTGCATTCTAGGATCAAGAGTGAGAAAGAGAGGGCTTTTTGTCCCAACACTGAATAGCCATTGCACTCACAGCCCACATTAAAGTGACACGGCTCCTGCCTAACAGCCTCTCTCTCTCCAGGGGGTTCAGAGCCTGGGGACTTACGTAAGGGGCAACATGTGTATAGACTGCACAGTAATGGGGGAATTATAAAGATGCAGACACATGCACACACACACAGTGACAACACCACCTGATGCCTACTAACATTTCTATATCAATATATTTTTTTTTCATTGTGTATTTATAGTACATGCTACTTTATACCAAGACATTACAGAAATTTAAAAAGGAAAACACTAAAAGAGGCATAGTGGACAGGCGTGGGATAACAGCTGTAAACATGGGGGACACAGGCTTGTGTTGAGTTGGGGGCAGCCTGTTTATGGCCAGTTATTACCATCTGCCCGCAGCAAGGAAGTGAGATAGAGAGAGGAACAGAGGACATTATGTAATACTGTGGAGTCGAGGCAGGATGATGGGGGACAGAGGGATTGCGGGATTGAGAGCAGTGGGTATTCTATTAATAGTGGGTGGGGCAGCTGTCCGGGCTGCACAGCAAGAAGAGAATCATCAGCTCTAACCTGGTCAGTACTAAAATCCTCATGTCACAATGTTACCTCAGTATACAGGATATACCGGTTTGGCAACATTATACTGTTCCTTGCACTGTTTATTTACTTTTTGTGTGTGCACTTTTTTTTTTTCAAAAGATCAATTTTCAATTTTCAAAAGAGCCAATGAGGATCCTCTAAGACTTGAAACGGGCTGAAAGGGAAAAGGAAAGAAAGATACATATCAGAACTCGTGACAGAAAAAAATCTATGGTTAGCAATAGTCTTTGTGACTTTGTGGTTACTGTTTCTTTCTTTGTCAGCCTCTCCCACATTCTCTCCCTCTGAATGTGTGTGAGGATGAGTGATGCAAACATATGTTTTAGAGATGAATTAATGCAAGACTTAACCGCAGATAGTGTATCTCATGACTGGAAACATTAACCCTATTTTCTGTGTGTGAATCACTACCGCTGTGTACATTTGCATTCGTTTGTGTTCAGAGGGGATAAAAAGGGAAACTGACAAAAAATCGTATTAACACTTGGTCCATGTGTGGGGAATATGTATCCTATTTGTGTATAAAAGTTGATTTTGACTGCATATGTTTGTGTGACAGTGTTTCACCTTTTTAACTGCCAAGGTCATACTCAATCTCCTTCCCAATCTCAAGCACACGCAGCTGCTTTGAATATGAAGAAGCCGGCACACACGGATACACATACAGTACATACAGAGACCCACAAATACACCCTGATGATCTGTTTTGGGATCATGTTGATCACATGATCACATTGGATGGATAAGTGCTATTTAAAACAACCACCACTGGCACTAAGTCAAAGATCAGAGATTACTGTTGGTGGCGTACTGGCCCCGTGAAAACCAGACGTCATATAAGACTGATAGACATTGAAATGCCCTAGTACTACTCGGTCCTTTCTATTCTGTCGTCTTTCCTCCTGATCTTCTTAAATTGATTTCTTCCTCGCCGTCGGTGTTGTGCAGTATCTTTTCCTTTGAAAATGATACCAACGCCTCTAGCGTGTTGTCCAAGGTTTAAAGGATATTGCAACATTGGCAGAAAAACTGAGATAAAAAATTCCCATGGCAGAGCCAATGCACAACTGATAAACATGTCAAATCTTTAGCCGCATGTGTTGTCTTTTGTGGATTTTCAAGTTGTTTACAAACTGGTCTGTGTGTTTTGTGGTAGTTGGGCTGTATCTTAAGTGAACTTGTTATGAATGCAATGTGTGCTATAAACCTGGCAGATCTTGAGGATTTCTACTGGACTGGTAACTAGAGCAGAGGTAGTGTGTTAAATATAGAGGGAAGGCCATGTCTTCTCCCCAACAACAGCAAAGGACCCACCACAGTACTGGGTGGTGGTGCCAAAAAGCAACGCAGCAGCATCACATCAACATTTGCAGTATCAAAGTCCAAGTGTCCTCCTAGGACCTGTTGTGGAATACTACTGTGTTCCAGTTTTTTTCCCCCAAGTGTTTCCAATAAAAAGCCAACCTTGAAAATCATCCCACAGAAATTCTCCTGGACTCATTGTAACTTAATGAATCTTGGATGAAATGACGGTCATCTACAAAACTTATCTGTTCATTGTACACTTTCCCCCCTTTCTGCTTTCTGAGCGTGTTGTTGCTGCGTGTGTCTTGGCTTAGCTCTAAGCGATAGTCTCTTTCTCTCCCTCTCCCTCTGTATGTGCCTGGGCCTGGCTTGTTGACTTTAGCCGGCCCATGTGTTGTGCTTCTGCCAGAGGGGAGTGTTCTTGGCCCAGCCAAGGCCAATACAAGTTGAGGAAGGAAGGTAAGAGGGTGTTTGGTGTGGGTGTGTGTGTGTGTGTGTGTGTGTGGGTGTGAGAGAGCTAGTGTATGGTTTTGTTTGAGCATGCATTTCAGTGTGCCAAATGCTCCAACCATATTACACAAATACACATGCAGGCAAGTACAGTTAAACAGGGTTAGGACTTCCCAAATGAGGTATACTACCTGTCTCATGAAATGCATTTCGACAGTGCTTGTAAATTTGACAGCTTCAAATATGAATAGCATGACTACGCGTCATAAAATACTGTAGCTACATAGTATTTATGTGCCTACACATGTTTATATGCATATGTGGGTGAGGGCTGTTTGTCATGTCATCATTAAATGTACTGCATGCCATAAATGCAGCATGGATAGACAGAATGGCTCTTGTAAACATCCAGATTTGGGGAGTAAAAAACCAAAAAACCCACTCCATCCCCCTCCCAAACACATATACATATACCACACACAGACAAGCTTTGTTGACAGCAATCTCTGCTCTCCATTTTCCTCTTTCTGGGCACTAAATAAAGGCATCCCCAGTTTAACTTGCTCCAAAATAAAGCCTGTCATAAGAAGATGTAGACAGATTTACTGTGTGTCAGTGTTGTTGCTCTTTGCCTGTCCTCCACTCCCACCAAGTTTAAAGGCTCCATAGTTACTCCAGTCATGTGAGAAGTGATGGAGAAATTAGTGGGCTGTGTTCTTAAAGTATCTGCGGGCGCTGATGTGCTCGTCAGAGTAAGCCATGGACACAATTGACTGTGCTCTTATCTATCCGAGCTGGTTTTATGATGGCAGAGTGTGGCAGCCATCTGCTTCTAACTTGGTGTTAACACTGATATCAAAGGCATCTGATGGCAACAGTAGATTAGCTTTTATTACTGCTGTCAGCATGAATTAAAGCCAATCAGAAGGTGGCTCTCTGAAAAGGGGTATCTAAAACATGCCTTTATTGTCACTTTTTCCTTTACTCAGACACACACAAAACAGTTACAGTACATGTAGTGAAACTGTGGTGGGGTGTCATCGTTGTTATGGGAAGCAGAGGAAGGAAAATGCTCAATGTCAGGAAATTGGGGTGGGTTGGAAGGGTGGGTATTAATGGACTAAGTGTGTGTTGGTATCTGTGTGTGTTTGTATGCATATGTACAAGAGAGGGATATCGAAGTCTGACTTGGCTCTGACATCAAGTCATAAGTTTGTCATCGTCCCAGTTTGTGTTTTTTTGTTTTATAATTTGTCTACCTAATAACAAACACACCAAAAGCAAAGGCACTTGTGAGTGTCAGTTGTATGCTGCTAGTATGCAACACTATTGACAGGCCAAATGAGACCTAACCAGGACTCTTAACTCACATTTTACCAAATTTAAAGCAGGATTTCCGTAAAACTACGATCAGACAGACATGTTGGCCCCAAAATGAGAATAACAGCACAGAAATGTTATTAAGAAAGAGACAGAAGTCCATAAATCAAAATCGTGTCCCTGGTTGGCCTTGTTTAGTGCAGAAAACAAGGCTAATGACTGAAACAGGACACGACTAATCTTGTTATCTTTCTATCTCTCGTCCAGACTGTGTGTGTGACGTGTGTGTTTATGCCTGTGAATGTGTGTGTGTGTGTGAGGTGCATATGTGAGTTACCCGCCTTTCCTCTGTAAATATGTCTTCTATTTTCGCTGCGGTGTGGATATTATTCTTTGCATACCAGGATTCTCTCCATGTTGGTATTTTATAATTACACACAACTGTTTTGCCTAATGCCTACATTGTATTCACAGCTCACAAACACACACACACAGACGCACTTAGCGCATGTTTTGAGATGTTGGGAGAGTAAAACCAAAATCTTTCGTCAGTGTTCAAGCCATCACTGAGAGATTCCTCCATATCTGGTACATTCCGTTGTGATCTGTTTGCTTCGCATCCACCACATTCTCATCAGCGTGGGGGCTGAGCCATTTTATAAAAACTTTTTCTGTCTGTAAAATGTTTCTCAGACTACTCATTTGTGTGCGAGTGTGCGTGCGCAGGTACATGTTGGCTTTCTGATTTAAAGTACACTTCTGTATGTGTTTGTGGACTCCAGTGTGAAGTTTGTGCGTAGTGTGTGTGTGCGTGTGTGTGCGCACTGAGACTCAAAGCAGATTTCTGCCAGGGCTTAGGGCTTGGCTGAGAGAATGCCTCAAACCAGTTTACTCTGGTTGTGTAGTGGAGAAGTCCGGGGGCTGGACAAGGACCTCTTAAAGCTGCAGGCTCCATTTCTCTTTGAGTATGAATGTGTTTCTGTTTTGTGTTAGCACATCTTTGTACATTTGGATTTGTACATACTTACAGTACATAGCTGTTAGGTACTCAGGTCACTGTTTATGCCATAGCAACTTGCCGTTTTTCAGGATTTTACATGAGAATTTACTTTCAATTATGTGTGTGTGCAAATGTGCACAAGTGTGTGGGTTGGTTCTTGGCCCAGCCTTAAATAATTTTCCCCACATTTCAATTTCAAGGACAAGCAAGAACAGGGGTGAAGAGTGCTAAATAGAATCAACTGAGAGAACAAATGTGTGTGTGAATCAGATACGTTTTGTTCATGTTTTCAGGATCTTGCAAATTGCTGTGCAGTCACATTTTTATTAGAATGCTGGATAACTAAGCACACTCTCAGGGCTCTCTATGTATGTGTTTGTGAATGTATGCTGTGGGTATTATAAAAAAGATTTAAGATGAGGGTGGACTGTTCAGCATGGGGCTTAGTGAGCAGGAAGAGAGAAACAAGCATCTCTCTCCCGCTGTCTATGAGAGGTTATACAAGTTGTGCAGATACCACAAAACACTTTCGTTCTAGAGGCTTTCAATTCTCCTGTGCACACAGAGGCACAAAAGCAAACACACTTAAACAGCGGGTTGTCCAAGGCTACCTGTACACAGTATTGTTTATCTATTTGGGCTCTGGCTAGTTGTTGCATTTGTGTACTGCATAATTTAAATTTTTTCTAACATTACCGTTGATTTTTGGGTTAGCTACAGAGATTTGCAGTTTTCCCTGAGGATAAAGCCAGTTTTTTTTCTGAAACATTTTTTTCGTTTCTCCGATACGCAGTCAAAAATAAACTTTTACAAACAATGGCTGAAAATTGATCTGTTCACACATATTCGGGGCTGGAGGCAAAGCGAAGACAAGAGCACCTGTGAAAAACGACACCTGACATTCTTCCTATGTGGTCAATCCATATTTGTGTGTTTTGCAGGAAGCCCTCGGATCATGCTGATAAGGAGGTGATGGCTGCCACCGTTCTGACCTCACTGTCCACATCCTCTTTGGTGCTCTACCCTTCCTCTGCACCTACAGGTAACACAAAAACCTCTGTATCAGCTGCATTCAACAGTTTACCTGCTGCACCTCCAGCAGAAGCTGCTCCATCAAACACTGACTCATCCTCTACATTTAACAAATCAAGGACATTCACTTTAAATCATGCCAAGGGTTACTCACTCCGAGGTAAAGCTGTGAACGGTACTCATCACAAATGACTTGATGTTAGTTTACTCTGACACAGACTGAGCTGCTTGAGTCATTGATGTGTTAACCTGTATATACAGTCAAAGGGAGTCTTGTTATTAGCACTATACCCTTTTCTTTGTATGCATCCATGTTTACCCATGCCCAGCACTTTTTTGCCAACTGTTTAGCCTTGACCCTATCACCACAGCTCTTTTTGGTGTTTTCAGTGTTGCTGTGGTTGCCATTACCATGCCAACCCCTCCAGATGGTCAAAGTCCTGTCAACTTTTTTTTTTTTTTTTTTTTTTTTCCAAGCTCTGCATTAAACCAAAGCTGTGGTTTTTGAAATCAGGAAGACATCATGTAGCTAGTCAGATCCATGGGAGCCATAGGCCCAGCCAGGGGCACCCTGTTTTACCCTGCTGTACAAATTGGGATGAAGTAGAAAACAAATCAAGAGCTGTAAACTTTAATTGTAGAATTCAGCAGTCAGATCTTATCAGAAGATGCTGTGGGTTTGTGAGGAGGTACGCTTGATGAAATGCTTACTTGATGCAAAATATTGCAGAAAGGAGATGTTGGTTGACACTTCGATTTATCGTTTGGTGGAGTTTATAAAAATATCCATGAGCTAATTCCTGTTAAAGGTTTAGGTGATTGTACTGTTGTTTAGCAGAACTCCCAGCACACATCTACTTATAATGCTCATTTAACAAAAAAATACTTTTTTAGTGTTTTATGTAGCATGACTTTTACAGTTGTTATGTGTTGTTGGGACTCACTTCCCCTATATTGTTTCTTTTAGGAGTTGAAGTCAGACTGCCCATGCTAGGATTTGTTTTTCACTTGTAGTAACTGCACCTGATTCGCTTAAGTGCCTTAGTAATTCTGTAAAATAGCACCGTAATCCTCATACCCAAATTGATGTACGCTATATATTTATGTAAACCAGTATTCAGCTCCTTATATTTCTGTAGGAAAGTTATTGGTTTATATAAGTTAATCCCCACCATACATGATATTAAGCTTTGGTCTATATTGGGGTTTAGGTTTTTTCTAATACTATCTGTAACAGTAAAAGTCCGATCAAGCCATCGTGATTATCAAGACATAGGTTAATGTTAGGTTAAGCCTCACTGGATTGGTCAAAAGGTCAAAGTCTTTGGAAAGGGTTTCTGGGCCAAGACTTAGAGAAATACTGTAGTACCTTGTCCAGGAAATTAAAGATGTTTGGGCTTAATGGGCAGGCTTCAACATAGCTTAATGAAAAATGGTAGGACAGTAAAGTATCTATATAGATATTAAAGTTTAGGGATCAAACAGGCTTTGGAATTATTTTATGTTTTAATTTCCATTGTACAGTTTTAGGATTTGGGTCAGGATTTTTTTCCATACAGTCCCAACATTATGTTGCCAGTAAGGTTTTGTATTTTAGGCCTTTTTGGGCATTTGTTCACATTAATTTTGCCTGTTATCAATCATGTAACACTCATTTTGGACATATCTTGTCATTATTCTAAATTTAACTATGTATTCTCCAAACTGCAGTCCAGGAGACAGCCAATAAGTCTTGGAAAGAGGTGCTGTCAACTAGCTACAGCAGTTCGACCAGCGGCAACTGGAGCTGGGATGCCAGTGACCAATCAGTACCCTCCACACCGTCCCCACCACTCACCAATGATACCAACAAGAACTTCCTGCTCTCGTCCCAGGCTGATGATGTCAATGAGGATGTCACAGAGAACACGCACTTCATGTTTGAGGACCCCATACCTCGGAAGCGAAAAGTAAAGATGGATGCGCATGTCCTGCTGCAACATGTAGAGTGAAAGAGTTCACACATTTAAAATTTCATCCCATCATTGGGTGTTTTTTGGTCAAATTGTTTCTGTTTAAGTTTTAATTTGAAATGTATTTCCTGCTTTTAATACTCGATGAAAAGGCTAATATAAACCATTTTTTGCGAGTCAGCAGCTCATATCATTTCACTTGTCTTCACACGATTTTTTTCTCAGTTTAATTTTTGGTGTGTACACTAATCCTTGATCACAAAACAGTGTAATACAGTGCATGCATTTTTTTGTTCACAAAGTCCTTTTTTATTATTATTAGAAATATTTGAAACTAATGTTTGACATTAAAAGGCAAAATGACAAAATTTACACTTAATGATTTAAACAAATTTCCCCTTACAGTATTGTCTCCGTGCTGTAAATTATTTTGTTTGATTTGAATGCTCATATTAGGTAAAACATGTCATATTTGAATCAAATGATAACTTCTAAACAACTAGAAGGTTTTCATTCTTTATTTAATTTCCTCAGTGACAACTGAGGCCTGACAAATTATGTTTTTTGTTTATTCATCCAATGGTCCACCTCATGCCTTTCTCAGGAATACAAATCTCTTAAGTGCTTGGAGGATCTTTTTTCTTCAAATTTATCACAAATGTCAAATTAAACTCAAGAATGAACTAATTAGATTTTGGTTGACCATAACTCTATAATCCATACAGTCCATTCACATAAATGTCTGTTGTCAAAAGTCATATCTGGACAGATAAGATTACAAACTATTATTTTATCAATTAGCAGAAACATATCACTGAGGCAGTGTTTCAGGCAGTTAGACACAGTATGTGCAGAAGTGCTTAGGAAAGTGTCTATAATTTAATGACCAAGCCTAGCAAATGCATACAGCCAGTATAATTCAAGAATTTTCTTTTAAATTCACTTTAAAGGAATGACAAACATTTTTTCTCAGATTACAGTTGTAGACAAACAAATCTCATGTGCTTTTTGTTATTTCTTTAAAGCAACTGGAGGAAGAGACTTTGGAAAGCACCACAGAAACATTCAGAAAATGTGAAAACCATGCTGTTTAATAGTGTCTGACATAAGGCCAGTTGTTCTCTGCTTGTGTGCATGATGGATTATCATGTCCTTTTGTACTAAGGAAACAATCCAGTACAGCAAAGTGTTTTCATTGTCAAGCAGCTTTACATCCCTTTCTCAGGCCCTTTCAGGGGAAGAGGTGGGAAGGTTTTGTAAGAAAGGAGAGGAGGCAGACGGAGGAGGGATGCAGGAAGTAAGGGTTCAAGGGATGCATTAAAATGAGGGCAGTTAGAAGGTGTAAAGAAGGAAAGCAGAATTGATGCTTAAGGTAGCAGCAGGAGAAATGAATCTAAATATTCCTCCAGCCATGCAGTAACAGAAGAGGGCTTATGTTCTGCATATGTGGGAGTTTGCAATTCAACCTCCATGGAGTAAGGCAGCAGGGAAGATTCTTGAGCTGACGAATATATGAAACCATGAAGACTCCAAGGACAATGCTACCAGAAAGTCATGCCATTCTATAGCAGACATGAAATTAAGTAGGATGATGCTCGGAGGAATATAGAAAAACAAATTGTGTGAGCCAAAAGGTGAACTAACTTGCTGGTTAGCTTTGGGTTGTAATACAGCTGATACTAACTCCAGAGGTCTGAACTGTGTATGAACAGCCACCCCTTGGACTGTATGATGTCTGATTTTGTACAGGCAGTGAGTTAAGAGGATTATTACACACGGCAATCAGCAGTCTTACTGTAACTGTGCTAAGATGCAAGAAAAACGCTTAAAGAATTAAGTGATTTACGATTGTTTGTGGGATTTAAGACTGCTGTGAATTACTATTAGGAGTGTTGTTTTAAACAGTATGGTAGAGTACCTGCATATAGCCAGAACCACACAAGGAGTTCTATAGAATGTCAGTGTTGAACACAATGAAAGGTGGTGACAGTCAATTAGACATAGTTAAGAGGAATAGTGTAGCAGAGAGTTAACATAACCATTGATAAAAACCTGTTCTACTCTCACCCCCCCCCCCCCCCGCCCTTCTTTCTCCAGAGGCTGTTGGAAAGTAATGAAAGTACACACCCACTGTCTTTCATTAGCAGTGATGCAGGTCTCTGCCTGCTCAAGGGACAGCTGCCAGCCCCTGATATGTGAAAAAGAAAATGAATTGAAATAAAAACACACTCCATCTAGCCATCTCTTCGCAGCTCACTTATTAACTAACTAACCTACAGAGCTTATCTTGGGTTTTCTGTTAAATCAGATTTCAAGAGGCTCAGTTATGATAAGCATTTCCAAACACTCCTTTTGCTAATCAGATGTTAAAAAGAGGCCATGATTGTTTGTACTTGTGGTCCTGCAACACTTGTTTATTTAGTTGCATTTTTGTGAGAGGCCTTAAATTTTTTGTCAAACAATATGGCTAATCCTAGCTTTTGCCCTCACATCAAACTATTTTCAGTGCTTTGAAACCTCAACCCAACACACAGCATGCACAGACAGCAGGGAAAGATCAAAAATAATCTATTTATCTATTAATCAGTCTCTCAGTATAATTTCATTGTCTCATCTCTGCCCCCTTCTTTTTCTGTACTTTTATTTCTCTTTTGCTCTGTATGTGTCTAAAAAAAGTCTCCTACTGAGCTGATATTTTTATCAGCTTACTGGTCTCATAGATCTCTAATGAAGCATAGTTACTTGCCAATGAGATCCACACAGAAGAACGAGACAAGACATGCTGCATCAACCTCTGTTCCCATGAAATACATAAGAATAGGGTTCTGCCGAAAATGTGTTATTTTTTCTATTTCACTTAGGCTATCTGACAGCTGATCTTTTTCTGTTGTTGAGAAAATGATTCACAAACCGAGTGCAAAGACCAAAGTTAGATGTAATCGTATAAATGCACAGATGTTACAGCGACTCCGGTTATTTATTTGTGTAACTGTGAGAAAATCAGTAATTTTGTAGTAACATGTTAAGGCTGTCCCAGTTAGCAGTCGCCTAATTGTTGTTATTTTTGTGGTAAACATCTCTTTCAGAACTCCATGAAGGTAATGTTCAAGTGCTTGTGGAAGAACTGTGAAAAAGTCCTCAGCACCTCCTCAGGGATCCAGCGACACATCCGCACCGTCCACCTGGGGTAAGTTGGTCATCATCACAGAACAACTGAATGCACGCGGTGCTCAGTTATTGTTTCCTGGATTTCAGGGTGCAGCTGTCCAATGAAGACCCTTAGCCAAGGTCCTTGGCACTGCCCCGCCTACCTACCTTGTGTTGTATCTACTTTCAGATGTAGCTTTGGATAAAAACATCTGCTAAATGAAATTGTAAACTGTAAAATTGATCAACATGAACTGCATATTTACAGATCTTACAGATGCTGTAAAATGTTTTGAAAAATGATATTGAAGTCTGAATATTTTGACTTCGCCACCTTTAGTCTTCAGTGTGTATTCTTTCTTTGACACTGTCTAGTCGTGTGTATCATGCACTTAGCACAGTTTTTGTCTTTGCTAAATACCTACACACTAACTTTGCTAACATGAACATTGATCTAATTGATGTTTTACTGAAATGCAGACTTTAGTTATGATAAGGACCTTTACATCGTATGTGTCATGTTTGCAATCTTTTCTCCGCAGCTGCAGGGTAGTATTGTCAAACATTGTGATTTAAATAGTGTGGTTAGACAGGAAAAGTGACACACATTTCACTTGTCACAGACTGGATGCTGTCCAACTTCCTGCCTTTACATCTGACTAACTAGGCTATTGTATTACCATGTCTGCACACAGGTGCTAACAGGCACAGCTGGAATCTCAATCATTTAAACCCACTGAGTATGTAAGAGTTTATACATGAAACATCAATGCTTGTATGAGTGGAATATAATTTTGCCAAGTTGGGGGATTTTTTTAGCTGCATCATAAATATTGTACCTCTAATATTACTGTTTTTGTTTTCATATTATCATTTACTAGTATACCTACCTAATTGCTCAAAAATCAAATAATCTTTTGGAAACTGTAAAACATGAAACACATAAATCTAGCCTTTGAAATGGTTCAACCAGAGTGACCAACATTGCAAAGATAAAGGATCTGCCTCATAAGATAAGAGATGAACTTGGGCCATTACACCAAAAAATGTTTTGGAAAAAAGTCCACATCCTTGACATGAAGGCACATAAAAGGGCTTACTGATACTTGAATATGCAAGAAAAAATTCAACAGACCTGTAGAGCATTGAGAGTCTGTTTTATAGTGTTCAGACCAAATTGGAATTGTTTGTTTGAATGCCATTTGGATTCATTGAAATACCAGGCAATTAAAGAATATTAGTGAGCTTTTACAAATGAGGAACAGGCTGCAATTCCAAAAGAAAGAAAAAAAAAGTTTTGTAGCGTTCATAAAGGCCAAGGGATTTTATTATGATTAAATATTGGCTTTGGTGATTGGACTATTTTGCTTATGGATTTTCTTCTGAAAAAGAAAAATATTTAATGTTATAAATAAGCTCAACATTATCTTCTCAAAAATCATGTAAAACACATTAAAGTTTCTTTGACTCTTCACTAGAATGTTCGTGTGGTTAAAGCAGATAAATAATTTTGATTGCAACTTTGAATTGTCCAATAAAGACAAATTAATCGTAACATCGCCTAACCTATTCCAGCATAACTTTGATATCACAATGTTATTGTATATATTGTTTTTACTGTCTACATATGAATGTGAGAGGTAAGAAATTATATCATATGTGGTCCACTGAGTCAGAAATGAGTCATATTGTGGCTGTTTTTTTCTCAATGCAGCATGTAAACCTGGGATAATGTGAAAAGACAGTAAATGTTATTGTGTAAAGATAGTGTCATATTTATTATTATTGTGAATATATAGTCAATAATCTTTTATTAAAAGTTAAGACTGGGACTCTGTTACTCTAGGGATTGAAAGTATACTCTGACTTGCTTGCTGTCCCCAGCTTATATGTCTGAGTTTCCTCTTCAGCCGATTGGCTTTTAGTGCCCCCTGCTGTTTGAAAGAGTACACATTTTTTTTTTTTTTTTTTTAGTGCCATAATAGATTCAGATTCAGACAACTTTATTTGTCCCTGCTCTGGTTAAGCTTATAATGTTAGTGGCACCACTTTTAAAATGCACTATAATGTTATGAAACTCTGGCTATTACTTCTTCTCGGTATTAATTGTGTATTTGCAGTTTATCATGCAAATAATTTTGCTTGCAGGCGAAACAGTGACTCGGACTACAGTGATGGAGAGGAGGACTTTTACTACTCAGAGATCGAGGTCAACATGGACAGCCTAACAGAGGGTCTGTCCAGCCTCACACCCACCTCACCCACCACAGCTGGTCCTCCGCCCATCTTCCCTCCACCGCTCACCGATGTCCCTCACTCCGAGCACATCAATATGAATGGTTCGCAGAGCCACGCCCCTACATTGCTCAGTCAATCAGCTCCCTCCACACTCTGTCATATCCGCACTGACCACGCCTACCAGGTAATTGACACGGTGTAACACACATAACTAAATGGCAATCCATGAAATAGATGCTATTACGGTACCTTTAAAAACGAGATAACACATAGATTAAATTTTCCATCATATGGAGTCTGCACAGGAAGTTTTTGTTAGTGCATAAAAAAAAAAAAAGGTCAGGGTGAGTTACTTAGCTCCTACACCAGTGTGGGTTGGAGAATATAACAAGGTCCACATGAAGGATGAAATCAGAGTATATTTTTTATATTTTTATATTAATTTTGTAGCCAGAAAAGATTTAATTTCTAGAATAAATTACGGTTAAATACCTGCTTACAAAATTTAATATAAACTTCTTAAACCTCTATAAACCTTTTTCTTTGTGCCCTTCTTCTTTTTCTTCTTGTTTTTACTGTAGCAGTTCATGTGCACAGCTCATTTATATGTCCTTGGAGATAAAATGAAATGGTTGCAGCTGGAAGAACACATTTGGCATAGATATAAATATTTAAAATACTCAGTATTGAATTCAGTCCTTTGCAGTGGTTTGAGGTAGTACTGAACTTTCAGTTGCCATGACAACAGAAAATGCACATAAAAATAGATGTACAGTATGCATATGCAAAAGTGAAACAAATGCTTCTTTGTATCATACTTTGCGCAAACACTTCTATTTGATTCTGCTAACTTCATGCTCTTACTGCTATTCTTTCTCCTTCTCAGAAATAATTCTTTGACATATTATGCAAGAGTATAAGGCTGGGCTCATACTACAGGAGTTTTCAAGTCTAAAGAGATTTTCATATCAGGTTGTACCACATATATAAACTTTACAGATATTCCTCTCACTGACTTCAGTCACGTATACACTACGAGATTTGAAATTAAGGGTGCTTCACGCACTGAAGTATGTTATTAATATGATCATGCCAAAAGGAAGCAATCAGGGAGCAGTGCGCCACGTCACGTGATCTTAAGGTTAAACAGCTTGCTGATCAAACAACTTGCTGTAACACTAATAATATCTTGGATTGCTATTAAATTAAGTGAATGAGAAAATGGTTCAGAAGATGTGGTCAGCATGGTTTGTTTATCCTTCAATGAGAACTAGAGGTGAGATTTTAAGTTGTTGTTTTGATATCGGTAGCTAATGTTGGCCTCCAGGGCTATAGTGTTTTGCCTTGTTTTACAACCGTGTCCGCTACTCTGGGTGATAGTGACACCACACGAACATGTGTGATATTAATCGGGACAGTCCCAATGAATCTGCCAGCAGTTCATGAGGTTAAAGACTGAATCTGTAAACCCCTCAGATTATCAAAGAATCTGGGACGAACACTGGCTCAAACCAAGATCCCCAACTAGATTTTTTTCTGTAATTATTAAGAGAGGTGACATGAGGGCTGGTTGAACTATATTTCTCACTATAAGTCTAAAATTTTGCATTTATGGCAATTTTTTAAAATGGTCACAGGCAGTTTTGCTCTAGATTTATGTTCAGCATTGATTTGAAGGCATATTGGAGAAATGCCTTCCCTACTAATTATACCTTCTATTTCTATTGTATTCTCTTCTTCTCTGTTTCTGTCTGCACATTTCCTGTCCCTCCTTATTTCTGTTGTGTCCTCTTCTGGTTTCGTGGGGTGGTTGTCCATGTTCCAGGCCACTGCTCCAGTGAGTATCCCAGTGGGTCCTGAGCTGGCTGGGATAGGCAGTGGTAATGGGATCGGGCCTGGAACTGGAACTGGGAATGGCATCAGTGTGTCGTGGCAGTCACCTCCTGTCATTTTTAAAGGCGTCCCGGTGAGTGAGGCCTGGTCTCACGGCTTTTTATCTTTATCTTAATTTCTCTGTTTCTGTTTCAACTTGAAGCCATTTGAGCTTTTTGTCACTGTTTTTTCACTCTCTTTGCTTCTTTACATCATGATCATTTTATACTGAGAGGTATTATTGCTTCTTTCTTGGGCACAATTTAACAATCAAGACAGGAAAACAAACTATATATGTACAGTGTTAAATGTTGTTACCCATGTTATACTATTTGTGTTGTCTCACATGCAGGAAGAAATCACTGAATATGGAGTGTGAATAAATATGAGGAATATGTTGAAAAATATTGAGTAGAAAAAATGTTAATGACTGAAGACAGTCTTGCCTTGAATCAGTCTAGGCTCATTGGAGATGGGCCTGAAAGATGAAGGAGGCATATATTGCATTTTAAAAGCATGTCAGACGTCTTTAGCTACAGAATGTTTCCAAACTAATAAAATGAACTTAAAATCAATAACAACACAGCCAGTCAACCACTGCAGGGACACAAAAAAACTCTGATTAGAGCCCATGATTAGTTTTGACAGTCTTACTCATGACAGGTTAGTCTGTGGTCCATCTGTTGTATGACGACTTTACATAAAAATGTACATTATAGCACAGAACTGCATCAGGTATTTACTCTGTTCCAGGAACTAGTTCCGCTGTTTCATCATGACTGTGTTGCAGAAGACTTTAAGACATACATGCGCTAATGTCTGAACCACGGTCATGCTAAGCTGGATAACATTTGTGTATTTGTGATAGCTTGTGCCTGTCTCATGATGACATAGAAAGCTTTCAGAAATTGGACAACACTGTGCAAAGCTCTACAAGGGGATTTTGTGGCTTGACAATCATGGATGATAAAGAATTTTCTGCCAGTCAGGTACTGAAACGACAACAATCGCTGGGAAAGAAGGACCAACTTTCGCACATTCAGTTTAATCATGTATTTTTTTTAAGTTAGTGAATAAAAAGTAACAGTGTATTAAAATGTGATAAAAGCATTGTTTGAGATGTCCACTGCAGGAGTGGTATTTACCTCTCTTCACTTTAAAAATATATTTAATTTAACCAGGAGAGGCTGGACTTTTGCATATTAATGTGTAATATGAGAAATTCACTGCTCACCAGGACTAGTGAAGGTACTGGAGCTAACATAATGTACAATAACAGAATCTGCACATTCCATTTTATGCAGATGTTTTATTACTGAACCAAGCTTTTCAGTTGAACGACAGATGTTCTAACCAGTTAGTTACCTACTAGTGATACTAGTTAGTAATACGGTTGTTTCTTGTGTTTTGTAACTACCTAAGCTTTGCATATTGTCTGTTTAACCCTTGTATGATAACTGACCTTTTCTCTCTGTTCAGCTACATTTGAAAGTAGTCCAGAGGCTCAAAGGCTCCAGTGTGTCAGTGTAATATTAAGCAATACACTTATGATGTCTTTTCATTTTGCCAGGGGCCTGTGACTCATGTTCGGACAGTTAGCATCGGTGAAAAGCGGCAGCCAGCAGCCAGCACACACACCACTGTTAATAAGAGCCACACTTTAATAACACCGGCAACTAAATCCACACCAGGAACCAGGTATGCATCAGCCATTTTCTGTGTGTGCTGTGTCTCTGTGATTGTGTTAGGATTGTTAACCCATTCTGTTAAAGTCTAGAAATGGGGGTAGTACTGCTCCACTTATCTCTATATTTACATTATATCAGGGGTCACCAATCTTTTTGAACCTGAGAGCAACTTCAAGGGTACTGAGTAGCACAAAGGGCACCTTGTTTGATACAAACTTCCTCAATAGCAAACTTGCGCCATCACCTTTAAACAATAATAATAATAATGAAAATAATATGTAAAAAGACTTTCTGATCACATTTATGTTAATTATTCCTTAAAATAATTATTAACAATGATTTCCACAATGACGGTAGGAAACACACACACACACACACACACACACACACACACACACACACACACACACACACACACACACACACACACAGGTATATGGAAATCTGTTCCAATATTTAAGTCAGAGGTATCCCATCTCTGAAACTTTGGTAAATATCTTTCTTAGCAGTTTTGTATGAATCAGCATATTTGCAGCATTTTGTTCAAAATCACACCAGTTACATTTCTGTGCAAATTGTCACTTCTAACATTTTTAGGAAATCATTAACTGTCATCAAATCATGCTTCATTTGTGCAAACTACTACCTTTGTAACATTTTTGAACAATTCATGAACTCTGTCCCATGTTTGTAAAAATTATCAGTTATGTAAGGAAAAAAAAAATCAACTCTTTCACATTTTGAAATGAATCCTATCACATTAGTACCAATGACCAGCATTTTCACCAGTATTGCAACATTTTTAACAGATCATATCAACAAATCATTACATGTTTTCAACAAATTATTTTTCACATATTGTGTAATGGCACGGTGTTCTGAATGACAACATGTTACCTCTTTCTTTGTCTGTAAATGTGTGTTAGTGGGAAGCCTGGCATTGCAGAGCTTATCATGTCTTACCTTTACCTTGTAGCTCACAGTTCAGATGGTTCAGTTTCCCAGTGATGTCCGTTAAAAATGCAAGGGCAAGAATCCACTCAGTGTCCTCAAGCACCAAGGTGTCTTCACCTTTGGATTGCATCAACTCTTTGATTTCGGCCAACAGTGACAAAAAACGCTGTAAAACTGGTCCCCTGCTGATCCATGGGGTTTCTGTGTGTAGTAACAGGTCACCATGTTCAGCTAACAGCTCCTCCAGCAGCACCTTCAATGTCCTGGTTGTTTGGCTTTGGAGCCATTTATGATCTTCATGACACGAGTCATCACATGATCAAATCCGGCCACTTTTGTACATACATATGTCCTGCTGGTGAATGATGCAGTGGTAATGTAGGAATGTTGGGAAGTCTGGATCACCTCTGCATCGTACAGTGAAGCCTGCATGCCGACCCGTCATGGAGGGAGTCCCGTCCGTCGTGACTAAAACAAACTTTTCTAATGGTACATTTTTCTCCACGAAGAAGCTTTTCGCCGCGTAGCAGATGCCCAAGCTGCCTTTAAGTCCCGGGTTTTCCTGTCCGTAGTGCGCATACAGTCTATGTACTACCAGGTGGCTAGTTAGCATGGAAGCTTTGTAGCGGCTAAAGTAGCGTCTCTCCACATTGTGCCGCTTTGCCGACGCAATAGTCGCCCCGCAAATAGGACACATACGTTTATCTTTCACTGTCGTGAAAAAGAACTCTTCCTCCCAATCATCGTGAATAAATAGTGTTTTCTCTTTCACTTCTCTGTCGTGTTTTGGGGGTAAAAACCACATCTAGCTTCCTAAAGTGTCTGCGCCCGGACGCTTCAGCAGTGACGTGGTAGTTGGACATGCGCAGTGAACTTTGACTCGGACATGGTCAAAGTTCATTTACACCGAAGACATTTTTGTTTTTAAAAAAAATTATAATAAATATTGTAATTCAAAATCTGCATTAATGTAAGTATTTTTGATTTAAAAAGAACAACAACTATAATTTTTTATAAGGAATTTCATGGTGACTAGTGTTATTTTTAGAACATGTGTGGCGGGCAACTCACATGGTCTCTGCGGGCAACCAGGCGCCCGCGGGCACCATGTTGGCTACCCCTGCATTATATTATTCAGCAGGCAATATTATGAATACCAAATTGTGTTTCTTTCTTTTGCATCTTTCTGTTAGGTTGGCTTAGAACACAAACCTTTTACTTTGAGAGGGGTTGCAGCAGCGTGTTCTAGTAATATCAAATAATAGTATGTTGCCAATGGAAGGTAAAATAAGAACATTGAGACTAATTTATGTCTGTGTGCTAATGATACAAATCCTGCTAGATAGCTGGCCATGATTGATTTCTTGTAAAATTTGCCCCAATAAATGCACAGAATTGTGATTATACACTTCCAAGACCCTGCTTTGCTCCCAGCCTCAACCTATTCAACGATATCTTTGTCGTATCTCATCCTACCCTTACGTACACATGTACACATTTAGTTGAGCACATTGTACATATATGTGTGTTTTTTGCCCATGTGGGCGTCTGGATGTCTGTGTGCATGTCCTTATGCTGTCACATCTGCTGTTACCAAGGAAACCCCGTGGGGAGGCGAAGAAGTGCAGAAAGGTGTACGGCATGGAGAAGAGAGAAATGTGGTGCACAGCCTGTCGCTGGAAAAAAGCCTGTCAGAGATTCACCGACTAATCCAGTCCCCTTCCCCGGTCTGTGAGATGAGCTCTTCCTCACTCGGAGTGACAGCAAGGTGGACTCTTCCACCGACGAGATGAGGGGAGATTTCTTTTCGATGGAGTTCTCGGTGCTGCTTCCTCCAGCCCAGCAGGGGAGTTCGCCTTCTCTCTTTTCCGTTTCCAAACACAAAGAGAAAATAAAACTGGTTGGTAAAAACAAACAAAAACATCAAGAAAAACGTTATTTTATGCAGGTTTTGAGACTTTTTCTAAGACTGAGACATTTTCACTCTGTTGACAAATAAGGAAAAAAAAACAAAACATTTAAATTGGCTTATGAACCTTGTGATTTGATTCTTTGTTTTTCACTTTCTTCAACTCAAGGCGATGTTTAAAGACTACAGATAAGCTTTTTGGTATACTCTGTTGTTCATTATAGGAGCATCATGTAAGCTACTGTTAAGGAGGTGGATCATGACACTTTTTGGAGGTTCAAGGGTTAACACCAGATCTACTCGGTATGAACTCTGTAGCATATCCGTTTCTCATCGTCACTGTGTAAGGGACTTCAAACCTACCAAATGCAAAAAGCCTGTTCGCATACAACCAACAGTTTTGGTTAGAGCTCTGACATCACCGTCTTCTGCAGTCTCACTGCATGTCAACCGCATGTCTGGATACATATTGTTCAATATCAAACAACTTGTTCATTACACAAATTCCACACAGCCAGCTGTACTTGTAGTTTTGCAAAACTGCACAAAACCCTTCACACCAAGTGGTACAAAATGTTTTCCCTTGATGTTCCAAAATATTTTCGAGAGATGTACAAAATATATGGTATATATATTTCCCTCTCTTCTTCTCTATACCTTTACCCTCGAGATATGCACCTTGAAGAAATATGTCATCTTTTAGAGTACCACTGTAACCCCCAGCGTATGCCTACGACAGTGGATATCCGTTTCTTATATAGTTTATTTTCAGCAGTGACTTGCTGAAGCAACTTGCAGTTGCACTGTGCAATCAGCAGAATTACAGCATTTAATATTTTCTACTTTGTGGTTGTCATTGAGTCATGAGTTGAGGCAGAAAGACTCATTATTCTTCCTTTGACAGCTGATGTTCTTAAAGAGATTGTTTACCACAACGATACGTGAATGATAACTGCCCTTTGAAACTTTAACTTACAGTCTGACTGATGTAAATTGTGTATGTAAGTATATAACATAGAGGTTGTAACCCAACAATCACTACCTGATAAGACTTCAGGCGTTCTAATTCATTTCTTACAGTTTTAAATGGAGAGGTTACCCATTCAACAGTCTTTGGAATAATTGCAATTAACCAGCTTTATATTTAGATGCCAGATGTAACTTCGTAGGATCCAAGACTTCCCTGTCCCTTTGTTTTAATACATGCTGTGTTTAATCCTCGAAATTTATCTTTCACTCCGGTGTAACATTTGAAAATAGATTGTGAGAATCAAATCGAGTCAGTGCAGAGCGGGGGTGTCGGTGCTCGACTGTACACTGATTCATGAGTGTGTCAAGGTTTCTAAAATGTTTTACCAAAATGGAGTCTTACTTTTTAGGATAGGCCTGTAATAGTAAAAGGTAGGCCAAGGTTTCCAAGCTTTAGATAAAATGTAGGTGGTAGATTTTTAGATAGTTAGACACTTAAATTTTTTGATATATCCCTTTTTAATGTGTTTTACAGCATTAGTGATCGTTTGAAGAAAATCATTCATTTTACTATTACTACTCTATTTTGCTACCTGTTTATTGATAGATATAAAGCAGAAAGGAGAAGATTTCTTTTTTAAATTACTGTCCCTTCTTCAAAGTTACCAGACCTCTTGAGGGGAAAGCACTTGTAATAGGCTTAATATTGGACAGCTTAGTGATGAACTCTTATTGTTGATGTTAAAGCTCGAAGGACCAGACAAAAATCAGTGGTCATGGTTAAGAATATTTGAAAGAATTCTTGCATTCGAAGATCCCCTGAATAGTTTTAATTTATTATTTTTCCCCCTTAATAGTAATGTGTAGTTGTCATTGACTTTCTCTGAGTTGACTCAATCTATTTTTATGTTAAATGACTGAAAAAAAGACGATGCAGATTTTTTTTTTCTTTTCTTAGACCCTCAATTCAGACAAGGCGATACACCTCAAAAAAAATTTAAAATTACACAGGTAATTTTCTGATTTGCTCTCAAAAATGTAGTGAAGACAGTAAATGTATGTTTTCGAAGTGATTCACCATCGTACTGTATGTTAGCAGTTTCTTGAATGTGGATTCTGCTGTGTCCTCTTCTCTCTATGCGCTCCTGACACTGACCTGACCTGATCTCAGTAGCAACGTATGACCAACACAGTGCCTGTCCTCTCCGATATTAACAGGCCATCTTTGAGCAGGCTCCTTGATTGAGATACAGTGCGATTTCAGACCTCTGTCGCCATAGAAACACCTGTGCTGTCCCTCTGTTGTCACGGGCTCACGTGTGCTGTTGGAAACCAAGTGAAAGGCGACCGGTTATCACTTCTCGATGAAAGCTGATGCCTGAGGTCAGAGCGCAAAAAACAAAAGCATTAAGCACACATGGTTGCTTTCATAGTAGTTTATATCCCATTCAGTTTCTGTATTTTTGAAAATTTATGATCCTCCCTGTAAAATTCCAGTGACATCCCAGATAAGCTAAGGCCTCTTCCAGTCAGAAACTTCACCAACTTCACCAAGTGCCAATTCAAAGAATACAAAAAGGAAAAGGTATACTGACCTAATGAAATTGCACTACGTTGCACTGCGCAAAGACATGTTTTTATACATGGACATTTTATATACACAAATTTTTAAGTGAAAGGGTATTTTGTTTTCAGGGGGTGGGAGGGATATCGTCACTGCCCGGTGGAATAAATGGGGTGTCAGGGATGTGGGGTCGTGAACCTCTGGGGTCCCCCATTATTACCAAGCGATCTAAACAGTTGATGTCTTGCTCTTTGTGTCAGATTTATTGTACCAGACACAGCGGTGCTGGCAGTTTTAGGGAGTGTGGTACTGGAAGTACAGTGTGGTACTCAGTCAGTCACTTTGCCTTTCCTTGGACGAGTGCCAAGGGTCGAAAGCAGTACCAGCCTTGTCTCAGTGATGGGAAAACACCAGTTTCAGTCTGTAACTACTCATTATCGTCTTGATAACGGATCTTTTACACTGTTTAATTGCCTGGGTTTTTTTCTCACAATACTCACAAACTTTCTATCTGTAATTTTCGGCTTTGTGCTTCCTTTACTTAAACATAAAGAAAAAAAAGTTCTCGCTTCTTTACATTTTACTGAGCTGAGGTAGTAGCGTGTACATACTGTTATTAGTGCTGGATACCACTTTCAGTTTTGTTAGCTTAGTTTGGTCGTTGGTAACATGTCGAATGCAACCCGTTGAGTCTCTCCATCCTCAGTGTAAGCACTTTTAGATTCCACCAGCAGGGTTAGAGGTCAGTGCTTTTGCTGGCAGACAATGGGACTTTTAGCGCATGTTAAGCTAACAGGCTCATGTGCTTGCCAGCTAATATTCCACCTTTTTTCAAATTGCACTAAACTGGCCTGTGACGATCAAGTCCTGCGGCTATATCGGTAAGCGTTTGGTTCTTTGAGTGCAGCATGGGTCACCGTTGGCCAGAAAGAAGCGTGGGTACAAAGTTGCTCTTGTGTGCAGATCTTTGGCGAGAGAGCTTTTTTGGTGACTTCTTTGTAGAATAAATCACCAATTACAACTTTGACCTACAAAATGGGGGATGGAGATTGAAGGTGACTGTTGATGGGTGTGCGTGGAAACTTTTTACAGTAGATGGACACGAGACAAGCAGTGACGATATAGGTGGATTTGCAGTTTCAGGGCTTTCTTGTACATATGCAACATAAAAAGAAACATGAGGCTTTTTTTTCATATATTGTTGTTTTGTTTGTTGTTGTATCTCTGTTATATGAAAAGGAAACTTTTTTTACAGTACAGTTGCTCAGAATATTTTTCTTTCATTTTTTTTTTAAAGTCGATTGAGAAGCTATAGTGAACAGATTCATTGTATGTTGTAGCTTAGAGGCAAAGGGGAGAAAAACAAAACCTGTTGAATGTAAAACCTATAAAAAAAGTCTTTTTTTTGTTGTTGTTGTAATAGTTGCTGGCTAGTTTGTACTGCCTGTAGTGAACCTGTAGTCGTCCTGATTTCGGTATCCAAATTTGAACACCCACAGACAGCTGTCGCCACACTGCTAAGTCATATAAAATAACACAACCGTGCAGTATTGCTTTACTATCTTACTTTGTGCAATGAGATGCTTTAAAATGGAACAAGAACTAACTTGCTTTTTGGTGACATCTGGACTCACACTCTTGCTGTTTTGTCTTTTGTCGATCACCCTGCCAAATGGTAACTTTTTCTGAATAAGTGTGGTTATCGTCGTTGTGGATGTTGTTTGTGGTTGTGACATTAAGTTGTTGTTAGGCAGGATAATCCTAGACCTGTGGTCACCATGGAAATTTTAAGCTTGTGGGAATCTTTATCCTGCCCTGCACATTCCAACAGACAGCATGCTTTTAGTGTCTTCCACTTGCTTCCTAAAAGACATATCCTTCCTATTTCCTTTTCACTACAGAAACTCTTCTCTGATCACCTTGTCCTTTTCCATTTCCTGTTCTTGTGCTGTCCAGCTTTACTGTGGTCCCACCCAAGCCTTTACCCAGTATATTAAGCTAAACTAAACCCTTGAAATGTGCATCAAAAAAGCCTTTGTTTTTTTTCTTTCCAAAAAAAAATGTCAAAAATTGATGTGCTGCTTTCTTGAATGTCAGTTTTCGTTTGTTTGTGAATCAGCAGCAGCAAAGCCAATAGATCTCCTTCCAAAATAAATGTAATGCATTGCAATGGCAGCTCCACTCAGTTCTCTGCTTCTTCTACTGTGCTCTTATTGTTTGTCCAGGCGTTTACCCTGTCTGTCACTTCTCTCATTTATGACCATTTTTTTTCTCTCCTGTTGCATTTTTACCCAGCCTTGCAGTGGCTGGTGTGAAAACCAACCTTTGCTTCTTTTATTTCTCATTCATTGATTGTCTGGTTGAGTTTGAGGTTGTTTTGCATGTCTAGCATCGCTCATTTTTTTCCTATTCTTTTTTTTTTTTGTTAGGAGATACAACACTGAAGGGTTTTATGTGTTCGATTTCCCTTCTCAGTATCCAGTAACCCAAAGCTGATGTAGATTGTTTTCCTCTAAATGCAAAAATGCTCATTGCAGCCTGACAAACACACAGACACACATACACACATAGTGCTAAAAGCGTTTTGCGGGAAACATTACATCAGCCTTGGGTCTTCACTGGAGGGCAAGATTTCTCCTGTGTGTGGGCTCGGCCTCTGGTCTTCATCACCAGTCCCACACACATGGAGGAAGCACTTTCTGAGGAGTGGTGCACTCAAGGAGTATTTGTGTGAATGTCAAGCCTATGACTAGTGCTTGAAAAAGATGGATGACCATGTATGATGCTGATAATGTGATCTATGTGATGTAATGTGATGGAAAGAAAATAAACCTGAATGGAAGAAGTCTGCGATCAGGTTTTTTATACCATATGTGATGATGAATAGAAGTATTTTGTGAGATGTTGGTATTGACAAATCTTCCAAAAAGGGAAATACAGCAATTTAAGATCAAGCGGGTGGATTCACTCCTGTGTGTCTGCTTTCTTTGACTTGTGTCTTCCTCCCCCTTGTGGACAGCAGGAGGTTTGACACCGTGAGTCCCATCAACAGACATTTAAAACAAAAAGGCACAGCGCACATTATTCACTTCTTTACAGCAGCAATTTCAAAATTTATTGAGACTGATTGGTTTTTGCAAATAATAGTCAAGCTAATTCTTCCACTAAACATGAAGTTAGAAAGAGGCTTGGACGGCTGGTGGGGCCTGTCCCAACATCAAAACAGGAGGCTCATGGTTGACTGTAAAAATGTTTTGTGATCAGTACTATCAACCGAAAAAATATCTGCACAAGAGCACTTAAATCTGCCCGAAACAAAACAGGTGTAAAAACAGGACAGGTTTTTTTGATTATTTAGCACATTTTGTTACAAACACAGGATTATGATAATAATCAATATAAAGTCAGTATCATATTGAACAATATTCCCAATGAAAATAAACAAACCTCAAGCTTCAAGTGCGACCTTTTACAAATTAAAGACCCTCTGAAACTTGAGAGAGAAAATAAATAATATATAATAGTAATATAAATTCATATATATGAAGGTATACACACATCACTCTTAGTAGAAGAACAAAATCTAAAGTAAAAAGCGCCAATTTTGAAATATAGTATAATATAGATATACCCATATCTATGGCTTCATGATTTGCACGTGTGAATCAAGCTATACAGGCTAAATGAGGATTGCAATTTGTACACGTCTAAGAATACCCATATTCATCTGCAATAGAGCAAACAGTTCCAGTTTTGCATCGTGTGGAATGAGACAGTTGTGTGCAGATGCCGAAGATGTCGCTTTGGTATGACAAAATGAACACAGGCATGCAGTTAAGACCACAAGAATCAGGGCACAAAAGGTCATCAACACACGGTGGGAAGGAGAATCTGGTCGCCCATTATGATTTGTCTCTTTGAAGTTTTTATCCTCGAAACAAACAAACAAAAAAGACACATTTCGCACCTCCAATCTGATCATCTCGGTAATCTCTATCCACTGATACACATATTCAGTCATCTCTTGGAAGCAAGCACTCTCACAAGCACACAGGTGAAATGTCATTGAGGCACATATTGAGGGGTTGATGGCAGACATTTTCCTGAAGTACAACCCAGAATGAGGAAGAAGACGTACAGTACAGGTCGTGAGAAGAGCGCAGGGCCGGGGGAGTCACGCATACATCCAGATGTCTCTCAGTGGTCGCAACGGCGCCACGGGACAGAGATTTGTCACTGATCATGGGTTCCTTCCACACCCACCATTGACATTCATAAAAATTTCTACCCCATTGTCTTTCTTCTATTTTTTTTTTACACCCCAAAAAACTACTTGATAAATGGGTCAAAGAAAAAAAACAATAAATAACACCAAAAGAATAAAAAATAAAGACAGTTGCCAGACATGAAGAAAGCATCACGAATCGCACTGGACTGAGAGTTTCTCAGCAGGGGTTGATGGGAAGTGCAGTCCATGGCACCTGTAGCAGAGAGGCCTGATGTGTGCGACCAGCACTGGCAACAAAATGTTTCCCAGAGTTACTACTGCAGCACTCGCTTTCCCTTTATGCAAATGAACGAGAGTTGAGCCAGTAAAACACCAGCATATAGAAACACAGCGTGTAGACCGAACACTCTGCTATCTGAGCCGAGCATTTCGTCTGCACGCTGCATTACTACTTGATTGTGTGTCATTTGAGGCGTGAGACAGTGGAAACCAGAACAAAAAAAAAAAAAAGAAAAGAAAGAAGCTTGGTTTTAGGATGCAGTCTTCAAAAAAGCTAGCTGGTCCTTTCACACAGCCCTTCATATTCACAATAATACCATAACATGTGCACTTTTTCAAACTGTGACACATAGTGACGGGTTCAAAAAATAAAAACAACCCAACAACAAAACCGTTCACCACAACAATAAATCCAAAAAAGCACCTGCACACACAGACTGTGAAACAAAAGCACTTCATGTATATAAAGTACAAGATTGTTTTTGGTTTGATATTAATCAATTAGTGTACATTAGTGATGCAAAAGCGTGTGCTGAATATATGTTTCAATCAAATATCTAACAGAGAAGTTTTGACAGTCAATGTGTTTTTCCCCCTTGGTTAAAAAAAAGCAAATACGACAGAAAAAGCGTAAACTGGCACAATAAAAGGTTGATAAAAGCCCCATGGCTTGCTGTCCACAACAAGGCAAAGTATAAAAGCTTTTTTTTCTTATACAAGATATAAAATATCAAAAAAAAGAAAACACAATAAAGCTTAGCATCCAGCACTTAATAATTAATAATAGTAACATCAACAACAGTAATCATAATTCTGATATTCATAATAATAAGACATGTCATCTGCCTCTCTTGAATTGTCAATAACTTTGCCGAAAGCATGGAAATAATCTTAAGAAAATCAATATAGACTATTTTTGGACACTGGACACTCATTCTTGCATACTGTACAAACACCCATCCTGTTCCAGCCTAAACACACACAGAGAGGAGGGAATGACTTTTCAGAAAATTAGGAATCCACACACAGGTTTTTCAATAAATAGCTGTTAAACAAAACAAATTAATATTACACTCTCTACAAATATCAAGCTCTGAATTTCAAGCACAATTTTGATCCTCTTCTTTTAACCTTACAAAGCCAGAGAAAGCATATCACCAAAAGAAAGATTAACCATGGAACGAGTCTGCATATTCTGTATCCAGGAACTGGAATTACATGACTAAGAAAAACAACAAAATAAACTGTTTAAAACAAAGGCAGCTCCTCCTTAGGTGTGAGAGACTCGGCTCTCAGGTCCTATTATTCGCATCCTCCAGTGTGAGAGAAACTGTACCAGAGACAGCGAGAGAGACAGAAAGAGTTATTAGTGTAGGTCATGTGGATCCATTGTGTGCTTGAGTTGATTTTCCAAACAGGGAAGCAGAAACCGACGTGTATAAAGACGTCTAAACCTCTCACATACACTGACTTTCAGTCTCTCTGTCTCTCTCTGTCTCGCACAGCTTTCATTCCCCTTTTTTTCCAAATTCCAAAAGTCGTATGTACATCTCCAGTATTTATTGGAATGGATCGATAGAAACCAGGTGGTAAACTTAAGCGAAGAAAAGATTAAGGACCACACTGAAAGGCATAGGCTCTATAAACAGCAATCTGCACAAAGACTCAGTGATTTCTATATCGTGATAACAGTCAAGAGGACATAAAGTATATCCTTAAAGGTAGGTGCGGTCACCGAGTTGTTTAGGTAAGTAAAGATCAGATCAAAAATGTAAACCACGGGTTCAGGGCTTTGATAGAAGTCAGTTGTCATTAAAGTGCAAGTCTGTGGCAGTAGGACTCTGCATCAACAATGTGCCGTCGGGCTGCCCGGTCCTCTGACACATATAGCTTTGCAATAGATTTAGACTCTCCCTTCACTCACAGAGAGACACTTTCTCCAGAAAACATTACAGACGAGGAGGAACGACCAAGACTCTTCTCCTCGTGACTATTCCCCTACACTGTCAGTGATCCTTGGTTTCCATGGTGATTGTGATGGCAAACATACAAAGTTGCAGTCTAGCGTTGGGCGTGTCCTTGGCAGCGTCCTCGTTGATTCCTGTTGTGACAGAGTAGAAAACTACTGGACTCTAGCCTGAACCCTCAAGAAAAAGAAACACAAAAAAACACTGCATCAGAAGTAAAGGAGGTAAGCAGAAAAAGCCTTGCACTTAAGCCATCTCTTGATCACTCTTCTTCTACTATGGCAGTCAAGGTTTAGAATAGCGTAAGTGTAAGTGTGTGTGTCAGTGTGTGTGTGTCTGCGTGTGCGTGTATTTGAGTGTCACTCAGAATGGAACTAGATCATTGTCGCGCATCACCCTACAGCATTTCCATTCAAAGGAAGGCCTGCCCACTGTGGGACGAATGGGTAAAGAGAGCAGAGGATTCTGCCTGAGAGATCACAAGAGATCTTCAGAGATTGATGATGAGCCACTAACAGGAGCTGGACAGATTCTATGAGATCCAGGCGAAGTCCCTCTCGCTGCCGTTCTGCTGCTCCCCCTCCTGTGCCGAGGAGTCACTCTCCTCCTTCTCATTGTCCAGTGCTCCGTGCGCCTCAGCGGTCATCCCTGAGTCCTTCCACTTCCCTCCTTCCTCCTCTCCTTCTCCCAACATCTCCCCGTCCCCTTCCACCATCATCTCCTCCTCCCCTTCTCCGTCGCCGTCGCACTCCGCCTGGTCATCGTGGAAACGATCGCCGGGATACAGCTCCTCCTCCGGAGAGATGTCTCCGCCCACCTCCCCGTTGTGGTCCAGCAGGGCGGCCATGCCCCGACCGGAACAGTCGGCACAGACGCCATGGCGACGGGAGCCGTGTTTGATTCCAACGCTGGCTGCTGACATGAAGACTCGGCTGCACACTTTACACACATACTTCTTGTCTTTGCTGTGGACCTGTGCAGGGGAAACACATCATTTTCTAAATTTTAACTCACACTTGGAATGAGGTGTAATTTACTGACTCCTACAGGAGATTGCTTAGCTGCACTCACCAGTGTGTGTCTCTTCATGTGCTCCCTTCTGGTGAACTTCTTGCCACAGATTTCACAGGGGTAGGGCCTCTCGCCAGTGTGGGAGCGCATGTGCCTCTTTAGGATGCACTGGTGCATCGCAGAGAAGCTGCAGTAGGGGCACTTGAACTTTTTACGGATCACCGTGAAGTCATTCACTGTAAGGACAGGCATGGGGAGCGAGGAAGGACAGGAAGAGAGAGAGAAGGAAGGGGGGATTGATTAGTGTTGAATGAAGCTCATTTAAATAAGCCGAGACGTCACTTTTCAGTTATTACATTTAATTAGCGCCATGGTCTAGAAATGTACCATCAATTCCCATGGCCACCCCAATCCCAGTCAAAGCTACAGTTGCCCTGGCAACAGCTCTTCCTCCATACTAAAGCAATAAAGGCAAGGAGATACTATAAACACATGACACAACAGTCAGTCTGCCTTAGTTGCTCTAGAGGGTCTCTACTATGGACAGCAAAAACACAGACAGAAAGACAAACGCAGACGATGACGAGAAAATAAAATCACCCACACACACAGGGAGGGAAATAAAATCACACAAAGGGAGGCTACAGCAAAATAAAGAAAACAAAAAAACAAATATTAATACCATGCCTCAATCTTGTATAGAGGCTCGGTAAGCCAATTATCAAAGCCTTGATTCAAAAGGTAGTTAAGCAGGTGAAGGGGGTCCAAGGCAACAGATGTGCCTGGTGTGTTGTAGCCAATGACAAACTTTACAGGGACAGCATACAATATATGACTGGATTTATGAGTATAGGAACACAACACGCACTGTGCACATCTACTACACATCAAGGAGGGGTCAAAACACACAGTTAACGGTGATAAACTTGAAGTGATACAATATAATTACCTCCATCTGCAAAACGACTTCTGCTCTGATTAAACGTTTAACAAAAAACATGCAAGGACACATGAACCGCACAACAGCTTTAGGCATTCAGACAGTTTTTTTCGGTTAAGATACAAAATCAAAGAGAGAAATATTGTGGTGGATGCGTGAATGGCTACATAGCACTTGCATAAAATAGAGAAAACGGCAGCAATGTTTTCACGTTTTCCATCACAGTTTAATTTACAGCATAAAATCTACAAGCGGAATCTCATTCTGTTTAAAAAAGTACAGATCTTTGTACAGTACATGGGTTTCGATGAGAAAATCTAGAATGAAATATCTTTCAATATTTACAGCAACACTTACTTAAACACATAAAAATCACACAATGGCTGTACAGTTTTTTGTTTGTTTGTTTCTCCTCAAAGACTGGCTCTGCAGAGTTCCTGATTAGTTCCTGACTTCTCTGAGCCCGCCAGTCTGTTTCAGCTGCTGGTTAGGACAAAAAGTGCAACCTGAAAAATGGGATTTTGTAGCAGAAAGGATTTGGCATTTGGGAGTTACTGTATATGTGAGTTTATTCTCGGTGTGCTGAAGTGAATCTTAGAGGTAAACACAGGTGGACGTCTTTCCTTTGGGTATAGTATTCACAGTATGATTATACACAATAAACCTTCATTAATGGGCTCTACCAAGACAATATCTCATTGCAGGGTAAAGGCCTGCTGTAAACTCAAAGAAGAGAAAATTTTGGCAGAAACCGGTGTGAATTTACATTAGCAATGATTTTCAGGCCAGTGTTCACACCGATTTCGAAATTCTGCAAAACCCACTTGTCAACATCATCCACCTCCGCCCCACTCAGTCCTCACCACCTGCATTATTATTCTCCTGCATCCCCCACTTGTCTCTCTTGATCCCCAACAACCACACATTATCTGTCCACAGTTGTGACATCACTAAGCTCATCTGCTTTAAAGGGCATCTGCCCCTCGTTCCCCACTTCCTCTTCAGATGAGGAGTCAGGGGTTAAGAGGGTCCGGAGCCGTGAAGGGCCAATTACTGTCCAGCTCCAGCCACACTCAGCCACTGCAAGACTCAAAGATCTGGGACAGAGGAGATGGACAGAGAAAGAGAAAATGACACCACCCAACCCCCATCCTAGCTGCTGCTGGTCTATTGTTTTAGCTGGCTTTGTCTCATTCAGCACATCCCCTCCATCTGCACCGATCTGACAACACGGACTGAAGGTGGTCATGTCAGGCTGAAGGAGTGAAGATGAGCATCTACGTGTTGAAAGTATTGAATATCTTTGTCTTTTCTTCTCTTTGACCATTCAAAGAAAAGTAATCATAAATATTTTTTTTTATTTCTATTTGAGGTCTTTCATAGCAGTTCTTATTATTTATTGAGATGCACTAACACTGGCAACAGTCACAGTCTGATATGGGTTTGTATTCTGTTCCCCTGCTGCAATGCTACAAAGTTCCTGCAGGTGGTGTGGTTGTGTGGGTTGTGAGTCCCTGGCAGAAATGAACTGCATCTGAATGTCTTTGTGTCCATAATGCAGGGGAGGACACTATGATAAAGATCTCTCTGCCTAAAAAGGAGAGAAGAGTTTAGTCAGACTGGTGACTGGCGACAGAGAGTCAGACAAGTAGTTTAGGCCTGAGAGGTGGAAAGACTCCCCCTGTCTGTCCAGCACCGCAGCGGAAACTAATTCACCTGTTTATTGGTTGAGTCAGTGCTCACCAAAACCTAAAGTTTTGGTCACGAGTCCAAAGTTTGTTTAAACAAATCTGTTTTGCATAGAAATTGTGCGTTTTTGACACATAAATTTGTATGAATCATCCTTTTTTTAAAAAAAAAAAACAATGGCATTAAATTTAACAAGCTGTTATAAAAAAAAAAAGAGGTGTCCCAAGTCATGTCATCAGACATTTGATTTTTAAAGGAATTCTTCCTTTGTCAGTGTGACGACACCACAGAGCATTTTTGGCATGAATGTAAAACACATGTGAGGATACACTGCCAAGTGATGGGTAGGAATGTGTGTAGTATACAGCTTGCAGATCAACTCAGTTTTCAACATCGATACTGCGACTATGATTGTCAGCTTTCATCTGTTGAGTTAGCCGCCACAGGGGGTCAATAACCCCACCCTGAGACATTTCCATTCCAGTGCTGCCTCCCAGCACAGCTCCTGGCACTGACCCCACCTGGCAGCACACTTTAACATGTGTCGCCAGGTTTTTCTGTGTGCTAAAAGCCTTGGCACAGGCCGGGCAGGTGTGCCCTCTCTCTTTGGAGTGCACCGATGACAGGTGCCTGTGCAGGTCTGTGCGGTCTCTGAAGTGTTTCAGACAGTATACACACTGCATCAGCTTCTTCTTGAAGTGGATGGTCTTCTCGTGTCGGTCTGCGTTAGATTTGAGGGTGAAGCTGGCGGGACACTGGGAGCAGAGGTAACGCGCCGGCGTAGGCTCGGCCACTGCAGAGCGGTAGAGAGACTGGTGGAAGTGGAGGGGCTGGGACTGAGGCTGGTGATGGGGCTGGGTGGGTCGGTGGTGCGGACCTTGCATGCTCGGCCAGTCCAGGGACAAGGCCATCAGAGACAGGGTGTGGCGGTATTCGTGTTCCCTGAGATGCTCCAGGCTGCTGAACAGCCGTTTGCACAGGGAGCAGGCGAACCCCTGTGAGGGCCAGGCACCGTGCTCTGGCAGGACTCTCTCCCCTGATCCAGCCTCGTCTCCCAGCACCAGCGGCCCTCTAGTCCCTCTGCCAGCCATGGATACTGACGCAGGCACAGTCAAGCCACCAGCACAGCTCCCCTCGCCCATCTGATCCCTCTCGACAAGAGACTGGTCACCTTCCAAGGCTGAAACAGCGAGAAGGAGGGGGAGAGCGAGAAGTGAGCGAAATCGTGAGGCATAGTGGGCGCGAACTCTTAAATTATCGAGCCATGACACGCTTGAACTTTTTAAAACCATACCTGTGCTGTATTCTTTCACATCTTCTTTGTCTTTTATGCCTTCCTGTAAGCATAAAACATCCCGTTATGTCACTCACACACATTAATACAGTCTGTATGGAATGTTGTCTGGGCATGCAGGAGGCAGGAAGGTGATACAAGCTGTGAAGACAAGGTTTTTTTTTAACATGTAAGAAACACAAAGAGAAAAAAAAAAGACATGAAAACAGAAAGTTAAGTAAAAAAGGAAGCAAAACAAGGTGATAATTATTTGAGATTAAAAAGCAAACATGGAAATAATAAACAGCTGATAGGTTCTGGATGCTACAACGGTCTTAAGGGACACAAAACGAGCAGTTAGGTTGATCTACAGCATTAATAATATTATCTGCCTGCTACTCACACACTCAACGCTCCCATGAGGTGCAGCAAACACCCGTCCCTACTTCTTTCCTCTCTCCTACAACCCAGCTCACCCTTTCTCCAGCTACTCTCGCGCTCTTGCCATTCCTTCACCCCCACCCATTTGCTCAGTCCCTACACACCTCCTCCTCCTCCTCCTCCTCCTCCTCCTCCTCTCTAAGAACAGAACACCATGCACTGGGCAAACAGATGGCTTGTCCGTAGAGATAGGGAGGCTTGTTGGGAGGCAGGTCCACTGAAATCAAATGCTGCTCCTAAATGCTCACCCGCACACACACCGCCTGGCACAACAACTCCCATCTACACATGCTCATATCGCCACGCACACACACGCACGCCCACTCTCGCGCTCACGCACACACATGCCGAGCAGAACAAACAATTTCCTGGGCTGTGAGAGCAAACCTCTCATTGTCTACTAGTATTGATTCTCCTCAGTCTCATCACACTACCTTGCCCGTTATCTGCCATATCTCTAAGCGCACGCCGCCGTTGTGACTAGATGTGTCATCTCTAATGTAACTACTATAAACTACATTACCGCTAATGCCGAGCAAAGACTCCTGGCTTGAAGGTGAATTCAGGTCTAGCTATATTAAAAGATTATCTGAGGAAGGGAGACGAGAGTGAAGAACAGGCAATCTGAAAAGGAAGAGACAGCAAACAAAGCATACAGAAAAGAAAGACAAACATAAAAAAAGAATTAAATCAAAAAAAACAAAACAAACAGACAGCATTTCTTCTCCAGTGTAGCAGGAAATATGCCAGATTCCACAAAGGGAATGAGATACAGAGGGAGGTTGAGCAATGATGGGCTCAAGTGTAAAAAAACAAAAACACTTGTGCAATGATGAGACCTAACCCCATTAACCCCCCACTTCTTCTTGTAATAACTCCCACCCCCCACCACGTCACTGGCCACTTCCTACTCTCCGTCACCTCTCAACCTCCCTCGGTGTGTGTGTGGAAGCAGGGTGAAGCTGCCCCCTGGATGCTTCTCTCCACTCACTGTTACAAACTTTCATCTGACAAGAGGCGCGGTACCCAGAGAGCAGCCTCTGCCCTGGAGCTGAGCCAGGCTCTGTGTGCTTACCTCAGGCAAGGTGGAGGGCTCGGGGCCCTCAGGGGCCTCTTCCACTTCCATGTCCAAGCCTTCTGAGCGTGGCAGGGGTGCCCCAGCCCGCAGACCGGGGGCCTCCAGGGGCCGAGGCTCAGAGGGGTGCAGTGGCGTGGGTGGAGTGGGTGGGCAGTATGCTGATGTTGATGATGATGATGATGATGATGGCGGTAGTGGTGGTGAAGATGGTGGAAGATGAGGAGGAAGAGGAGGAAGAGGAGGAGGAGGAGGAGAGGAGCCAGCCCCCTGTTTGTTATGAATAGTGGCCCCCGTGGCCCCTGGCCGGAGCGTGCTGCAGTAGTTGTTGGAGCGGAGCCCTGAGGAGCACAGGAAACGAGTCTCACCCACCCACTCACGTACAACTGCATCTCTGCTAGCAGCTGGCCACCAGAACACAACGGGAGAGAGTGGGCAGGGGGGCACACAGAGGCTGCCAGTGCTACACTATCAAACACTATGGAGAGGGGGAGGAAGAAAAACTCTGAAGTTTCACTTTCCACCAGCCAAGGGGAAAGGGTTAGGGCTTCTCTTCTCTCTTTCTCTCTTTTTTTCTTTCACTCCTCTGCTCTCCTTCTCCTTCCACCCACATGCGTGCGCAGAGGATGGCAGCGTGTGTGTGTGTGTGTGTGTGTGTTTTGTGAGAGAGTGTGCATGTGTTGTTGTGTGAGTGAATAAAATGCATATAAGGAGAGGGCTTGAGGATCCTCTGTAGCGTGGAGGGAGATTGTTTTGGAGAGGAGCCATCTTGCAGCTCGAGTGAAGACTTTTTGTACACGCAGGGTAAAGGACGACTACATCGACCATGTAAGATGTTTACCAGCAACAAGTTAAGGCACGCTGGATAAAGAATTTGAAATTTCTTGCAGAGCCTTTCCATAAGCTTTTCTGCTACATTAATATCACCATTAGCTGCTACCAAGAGTGCATCTCCTTCTCTTTTTTTCCCCTCCTTTGATTAATAGTGCGTATTAATCAAAGTATGATGTATTGCAGGTTATTCTCGACAGCGTGTATGTGCAAGTGTGGGCAGCATTTTGGGGAATGTCTCCAGAGTTATGCAGTGGGTTAGCCATTCATTGCCCTCCTCTGCGCAACGGACAGAATCACACAACCATGAGGCTCGACCGTGGACGGATTCCTGGAATGTTAAACTACCGCACCCGACACTCCCCACTCCCACTTACTGAGAACACACACAAATGCTTTACTCCCCATCTCTTCTTCCCCACCCCGGCAGTGACAGGAGAAACAACATTAAGAGCGAGGAAGAGACAAAGACAGAGAGTAAAAGGATGAGCTACAGGTGAGAGGGAGCAGCTCATTAACAAATGGTGTTCTGGCAGGAGACGCTTTCTCAGGAAAGGAGGGTCTCGTGGAATAACTACGGCAGTTTGGTTTGGTTGGAGCCTTTTGCAGAAACATGGAACATGCAAACTGTATGTTTTATAATCCCGTCTCACTGAGTTTGATAGTGCAGTCGTGTCTGGCAAGCTGTAAAGAATACAAATAACAACAGGCTGACTCACTGCACAGCGACAAGAGCGAACGATAAAAGAAGACTAATACGGTCATGTAGAATAACGGACTTACTTCGATTCAAAATGATCATATACAAACTAAAACATGCGTAGATCCTTCCACCTGCCATCAGAATAGCATCAAGACTCATTAGGTGTGTTTAGGCTTTAGGGAGGTAATAACTGTAAGGAGGTTGACCAGTTACCACCAGCTAATAAACTAAGACTTTGTAAGTCTATTAGGAGAAAATAGCCAGATCGAACCATGACTCCGTAGCAAATAAGGCTTAGTGAGGCCTTGTTTGAAATAACCTCTGGACGGTTTTATTGTCCTTTTACTGTTTTAAAAGATACAACAAATTTCCATTCATGTTTTAGACACTTTATTTTCCTCATGCAGGTAAAGAGACTTTTAGAAAAGCGCCGGCAACCACAAAGTTTATAAACAAAGTTAATGAATCGAAAATATTGTGGCAAACCTTTATTTTATTTATCTGTCACTGTTTATGCTTTTACTCACACATTTAAAAACAGAGACAGACCTATGGCATCGCTATACTTGATCCATGTTTTAAATTTGTGTTGCAATCATGCATACATCCAGAAAAATCCCTGGAGAGCAGCTATGGAGCCACAGGGAGCTGTTGTACGGGGTGAGTCAATTTTCGAAAGTAGATGTGAAGTGATGAGAGCTGGCAGTGGAGAGAAAAGTTCAATAATGTCAGTATGATCCCTATAGTTAATTGGATGTTCTTTACAGCCCGTTCGCGGTGGCAGTGTAGGCAGGTGCGCAGGGATGGTCCAGCAAAATCTATTGTCTGGCATTGACTGTCTGACGTACAGAGGGGTAGTGGGGCCAAATCCCAATGATCTTAATTGGATTTTCGAGGCTGATTGACATACAGACTGGTTTTACTGTATTTTGGCATTCCTCGTGCACAGAGGATGTAGTCCATGACCCATGCAAAGGATCGCAAAGAGGAGCTGTGCATTTGAATTGTGCTTCCTGTCAACAGGGTGAGTCGGATCAGTTTGCTATCAGGAGAAAGGGAAATTCAACTGTAGAACGCTGGTTCTCAGTTTAGTCTAGATTTTGGACTTATGAATCTTTACAAGAAACATGTTTTATTAAACAGTCAATTACACAGAAAAGAAAGAAAAAGAGAAAGGAGGAGGAGAGGGAGTGGGAGACAGAATGTCAAGGCCTTTTGCTGATATTCAGTGGTCTCTCTTGAATCGGGCCAGGTGACCTTGCTCTAGCTCCTCTCCGTCTAGATCGATACTTTCCCAGGATTTTAAAACCAACATGCTTTGATGCTCCACGGCCGAAGTAAAAGAGGGGGGAAAAGACAGGAGTGAGACAAATAAGGAGGAACCGCAAGAGCTGGCCAGAAGGGGAGGGAGTGAGGGAGAGCGTGAGGGATGAGTGTTAAGGAGGGGTGAAGGAGAAATAGATGGAGGGAGGGATGGTGTGAGGGGGAGTACGGGAGGGAGAAAAGGACAGGAAGGATGTTAAGCAGGGGTGAAGGAGAAGCAGGGGAGGAGAACAGGAGAAGGGGGAAAAGGGCTGGGAGGAAGGAGGGAGGGAGCGGTGATCTGTCAAACCAGGCAGACTTATCCTCCGCCCAGTAATCTGAGGTACAGTGTTTGTTTATTTTCTATCCTCATTTAGACACAGGGACAGACCCGGGGTGGGAGGGGAGGTTGTTGGCCATCTCGACAAGCCCATTTCCCCAACCCCTATTGTGTAGGGAATAGAAAATAGGGTTTGGCTAACCAAAAACCTCCGTGAGGTTTCTTTGGTGACAGCTGAAATACAGATATAGGGCTCATTTAACGTGTTTTTTTTTTTCTATGCAGGGTACAAATGATTAACATTCTCTGAATTCTCCAAATGTCCTATTCATATAGTCAAGGCTGAGTATGTCTGTAAAGTCTGAGTGTGTATCAAAAAGCCTCCTCTTCTCTTTTCTGAAGCTTGTGAGGCTGTCTATCTGTGCTGTGACAGCATCTGATTCTCCTCTTTAAGCCAACAGAAACATCTCAATCCCACACACTTAACACTTGCACAAAAGGGGTGATGCGATGTGACGTGCGTGTGCGAGTGCGTGCAGTGGTGAACGTGTGTTTTGGTCTATTCAGTCTTGGCCCTGTCTTTTATTTTGTAGGTGAGTGGGGCTCAACTCAATAGACATGACTAGGCTCGGAGTTGTACCCTTCCTTTGCCTTTCTTCCACTCACAAAAACTGGCAGAACTCGGGACAAAAGATCCAATTACTAGCCAGTAAAAGCAAAAGAAACAAACACACAAGTTGAACACACACATACACACACACACACACACACACACAAATGTGCCCACGCGGACATGGACTCAAGCAAATATACACTCACACTAGGGCACACACACACACAGATACACACATGCAGACACACTGACAGTTTAACACCCTCACTGAAAGGCAAAAAAACTGTCTGAACACAGAAAAATTCTCTTGTTCACATCGATAAACTAAGCACAAATGCAGCTGCTTATTGATCTATTATTGATAGGATTAGAAAATGGTTTATTGCACAGTATCTGGAGGAATGGAGTGGAATATAATCAGTGATATAAGGGTCTCTTTTACCCCAGATAAGATGAAAATGTCAAAGGGGGAAAGGACGGTTGTTGCACGCACAAATTGAAACAAAAAAAACTGTTCACATACGGGTTGCACAATCATTCATGATGATAAAAAAAACACTTAAAGCTCACATTATTATCACTTGCTGTAATTGTGTTTGTCTCACACGATACCAAATATCTTCAAATGAACGAATGCGAGGAAAATACTAATGTCGAAGACGCCTTCGACGGCACGCAGAGGCTTGTTTTTGTAGTTGAGCAGAACAATTAAGTAAAAAATATCTGAACAGTTGCTGCTGTTCTGTCGTGTTATTTTGCTGCTGTGAAATGCAGCCGTAGACCCACTGATACGCACAAAGAAACTGTCACATAAAACCAAACAAATTTTCTCAAGACAGCAAGAGCGATCCCAGCAAAATGTTCTCTCACTGAGTCACTGCTGACTAGTCATCACCGGCGTTGCCACACAAACTGGTTGCACACTCAAGTGGCACCACACACACACACACACACACACACACACACACACAAACACACACACATTCAGAGTTATCCAAATACAGTGGCTGATGAGGTAAAATACTGTGCAGCAGAGGACACTCATGCCAAAAGCGGTCAAGCCTGTATGTTTTATGTGTCACAGGTGACCACATAAGCAGGTGCTCAAAGATGCACTAGAAAAGTTGACTTTGTGTATATGTGAGTTGTAAGTTAAATTTGTAGCTGCTTATGAGTGTGTGTGTGTGTGTGTGTGCGCGTAACAATCAGTGTGAGCAAAGTGCTTGTAAATAGTGACTTACAAGACAGGGAGTGTCCTCCTTTGGGCAGGTACTCATACAGCAAGGGGTTATCATCTCCCATCATCTCAGCCCGCAGTGACAGCAGGCTGTTCTTACTCATCAGCGCTGCCTTCAGATTGGCTACAGACGAGATCGTCCCGCCCCCGGCTCCTCCGCCGCCCTCCTCCGATTCGTTCGTGCCCAGGAAGCCGGCCTCTGTGGTGAGGGCCTCTTCCTGTTTGAGGAAGAAGTCGAGGCGCTCGCCACGGCTGTCTGAGCTGTTGGGTTCGGTCACGTCTGCCCCTGAGTAGAGATGAAGTAAGAGGAGATAGGTGAGGTTCTTCTGTCAGCGTGCAGCTATCAATACTGACATTAAACCAGAATGTTAAGCAGGTGTTCTGGGGCAATACCTGAGAACACGGCACGCAGTAATTCATTAAAGGGTATTACATGCTTCTCTACAGGCGGAAAATTCTGTCACTTCACAGGGGATAAAAAAGGGATGGTCAAACTACAAAAACCCTGACACTGTGCTTGTAAAGTTGTCAGTTCAGAAGGTTTCACCTGACAGAGATATACCAAAAAAAAGAACCTCCATATTAAACCAATTCTTTCAAACCTCTCAGCCAAGTCATCGTTTACACCCAGTGTTTTCGGTAGCGACTACCAACACGTCACCGCTCTGATTCATCTCCCTCTCTCCTCGACTCCCTAACATACCTCATCATCATCAGTCAACAAAAATACAGGGAGATCATAAAGAGACAGAAAGGCAGACGTGGTGTGTGCGTGTGTGTGTGTGTGTGTGTGTTTATGTGTGCGTTTAGCCATCAGAGTGGTTGAAAGCAGAGAGAAGCTGTCAGCAGCAGACATGTCGCTGGAGGTTCCACTGTAGATCTACAAGACTGTCAGACCACACTGCTGACGACAGCTCCGCTCCACACTTAAACCGGCACAAACAAACACACACACGCACGCAAATATGGACACACAAACACATTTTCATTGCCTCCTAATTGATATTTAACTGATGACAGGTTGCTTTCTCTAACAAAGACTTAGACAAAAATACACACCAGGCACATCGCCGGCTTAAAGACTTTGAAAGAATGCCTTGTCTACACCTAAAACAAACACGCACAGACTTCTGAGCGCTAATGCAGACTTGCGTGTTGCCTGAAGGGAAGTGTGTACATAATTACGTGTGATTGTTCTGGACAGACACCCTCTGACATCCTTTTATATACGTCCACACAGCCCATGCAGAAATCACACTTAAAGCTAATGGGGGATAAACAACGTGAAGACAGAAACCAGGGTGACGTGGGGCCGCGAGGAACAGAAATGAGAAAGCAGAGGAGGGGAGAAAGAGCACAAAAAAAAACTGGAGCGAGGCAACAGAATAGCCCTATTGTCCATTTTAACTACAGTCAGGTAGTGCTAAGTGTTTCCTCGGTGCAGCCCGGTGCTCGTCTGCTGCAGGGGGAGTCAAGGTGACAGAGACAGTAGTTTGCCTCCACGTCTGGAATACCGATGGGTATACAGCCTTTTCACAGCCTACTGGGTCAATGCTGACCACCCTCTCTCTCTCTCTCTCTCTCTCTCTCTCTCACACACACACACACAAACACACACACACGCACACGCTGTCAGTTATTTTTCATGCTCAGTACAGATAAAATGATCACAGATCAGATGGATGGATGGATGCACGTTCTGTATGCACGGCTGCACACGCACACATATATCTGAAAGGTGTAGAGTGAGATATTGAGGACGGCAGAAGGAGATGGGGCGCGACAGATAAGAGTGACATACATACGAAGTAATCAGCAGCCATCAAACTACTACGAGACACCAGATATAAAAATAGGGGATAAAATAGGAGAAGAAAGAAGGCAGGCATGGACAGGGTACTAAGAGAAAGAGAGATAAAGGAAGGAAAAAAAAAGGCAGGGGAGTGTAAAAGCGGGGGTGTTGAGCTGTGGAGGAAGCACAGTGGAGACACATAAAAAATAAAAAAAAAAAACACACACACACGCATGCGTCCACGCACACCCCCGAACCCGCCCGCGCACACACAAACACACACAAAGTTAATTAAGGAGGGGGTGTAGGGGTTGGCGCAAAGGGGCACGAGGTGCAGGAATTCATTAGAGCTCTGCCCCCTCCTTCAGTGGGCAGCCCAGCAGCCACAGGAGTCAATCAATAACATAGATCTGCTGTTGGCCAACAACAATGCACACACATGCACAAACACACACACATACACACACACACACGTACATGGCGAAAGGAGAGACAGACAAATGGAAGGAGAGGAAGCGAAAGAGAGGGAGAGAGAAAAAGAGGGTCATCTTTGACCCCCATCTCCCTCCACTCATCTGTTCACTGGATGAGTGAACGACCCCTGACCACTTTTCCCAGCATCCCCTGGACACGTGCGTCTACAGATGGAACATGTCCGCCCTCCTCGCAGTCAAACAGTAACAGCGCTTCATGCACACGCCGCAGATTGAGTTATAGATCGCTTCACAATGTCCGCGCGCAGATCAGTCAAACTTCTGTCTGCTACAAAAACGCGTGAAATGAATATCTGTGTTTTCCACATTAGCGATCAACTCTGTCCGTCCCGCTGGCAAACTCCAGTGTGAAACCTACAGTATCCTGTTTTCTGAGGATATATCCACATATCCGAGACTAAGCGTGAAATATTAGAAATTAGTATTCAGCTGACCGCAAACAGGCTTTCGCTCCAAATAATCGGAATATACTGCATAATCCTCCTTCACTTATGTAAGCTTTATCGGGCCTGCGTAGATGGTGTGTTACTTAAACCTCATCCTGTTCTGACAGATAAAATCATTTACCACACCAGAAACAGTCGCACCTAATCCCATGCACGCAGCTTATGCATTTCATCATACGTGAGCCTGGTTTGGTTGAGGATTTGTAGACACACATATTGTGGTGTCTTTCAAAGGCAATAGGTTTATCCGGAGTTTTAGAGACACTGTGGTTACATCATTCCTTTGTGCACATATGCTGAGTGTTAACGTAGCGGTTGTCATGAGACAACCTATGAATTTCAATGGCCTGGAATATGTCTTTGAACTGCATGGTCAGATACAAAAAAACAATAGCATTTTCCTCATCTTTTTTCCTCTCTTTTTTCTGTCTTTACAGTGCAGCGGTCTCTGTACAGTGAAGGGAATTTTCATTTTCCCCTTCATAAAAGAGTCCGAATAATTTAGATTTCTGCTTTCTGAAGAGATCCTCCGTTTAATTTGGTTGCCATGGTAGCCAGGCACCCTTGGCTTCAACATTTATGCTAAATAAAACCCCCTTTTAAAAGGAGAGACAAATATGTGGAAATGGTGGTTCTCTTTGTTCATGTGTGTGTTTATGTGTGTGTGTGTGCACGCGCTCATGTGTGTGTGTGTGTGAGCGATGCTGCGAGCTATGTAGGGGCTTGAGTGGGAAAAAGCAAAGGAGAAATAAGACTTGCCTTGGAATAAAAGATGTGTGTGTTGAACTATACTTCAAATGTGTGCGAGGAATGCTGCATTTATCATCTATTGAGAGAGTTACGACTAATGGATAGAAGATATAGTTTTATGTGCTGTGGCTGGAAGCTGCACTGTATATCTGAGTGGTGTGTGTGTGTGTGTGTGTGTGTGTGTGTTTGTGTGTGCGTGCGTGCTTCGCAATGGGAGTCATGTTATTAGAGAGCGCGCTTTGACGCAGTAAAAAGGAGGAGAGAGAAGGCCTGAAAAGGGAGGGAAGGGTCAACTGACCCAGCTTGACCTCTGATCTTCTGTTCTGATTGTGCGATTGTGTGTAGCGAGCTGTGCGAGCGTCTCAACAAATGCCTCCCTCGTCTCCAAACTAAGCTTAGCGCTGCTGCGCGAGGGAGTTTTCATTTTCCAAAAATACAAGTTTTGATGGCTAAACGATGGGGAAAAAAAAGCAAAAATATACATTTATACGCATCTGCACATGACCCAGCTGTTGATGGACGCACTCCTTTAACACCTCGAGTCAAACGCACACACTCACCACACCTTCAAATCAACAGAGACAGTAGCCAAACACAATGGAGAGAAAACAGTCCAGGGTGGTTAAGCAACGAGTTACTGAGGCTTGTCGACCACAAGAGAGCTGTCAGAGAAGAAAGTAGGGCTTGTGTGCATGTTTGAGTATGGGAGAGTGCAAACAAAGGAGAAAGACTCTCTCACTGTGTATCTCAATGTGTATATGTGTGTGTGACAATAAAAGACACAGAAAGAAGCCTTGCCCCGAGTCAGCCCGGTTAATGGCTCGGCTAGCCCGAGGTTGAAAAGGACGAGGCATTACAAGAGCCGTGTTGTCATGAGACTCCATCGCTTGCCGCGTTGTCTATGCAACATTACAGCGTCATGCTTCCCAAAAATGAGAGGAGAAAAAAATGAAAGCCTCTCCTTCACCTTTATATCGCGAGCGGCTCCATAAACTGTACGTGTGATTAGTGCGTATTTGTCCTCGAGTGGACAAAGAGGGGAGGGAAGGTGGAACTTGCTTCTTCAGCATGCCAGAGTTTGAGAGGGTAAAAAAGTAATTTCAGCCAAGAAGGGGGAGTGAGGCACTAAAACAGCTCAAGAATTCAGAGGCAATTTAAAAAGCAGTGTGGGAGAGGGGAATGAAAAAAATGCTGGGTTAAAAAGGAGGGAGGATGGAAAGTAAAAGAGGTTGTTATTCTCTCTCTCTCTCTCTCTCACTCTCTTTCTCTTTCTCTCTCTCTCTCTCTCTCTGTTGTTTTTAGGGACTAGCCGGGCCACAACCTCCAGGAGAGATAGGGATGGGTGGGTGGTGGTGGTGGGGTGTGTGGATAGGGAGGGCAAGCATAAATCAAGTAGAGCCTGAAGGCTTTAGAGGAGGGAGGGACAGAGGGAAGAGAGTGGTAAAGGACAGGGGAGAGAGAGAGAGAGAGATGATGGTGCTGGTAGTGATGGTGGTACTGCTGGGGGCTCAGAGAAAAAGAGAGAGTGTGGGTGGAGGGGAGGAGAGGAGAGAAGAGAAGAGGAACACAACGATTGCAAGAGTGGTGGGGTGAGAGGTGGACGGTGGGGTGATGGAGTGTGGGTGGGTGGGTGAGTGAAGGGGAAGCGAGGAGAGGTGAGGGGGAGGTTACAGAGGCTGTGGGAGGGAGGGCTGGGTAGGGACGGTGGGGGCGAACCAGCAAGTGTATGAGAGCGCATCTACAGTAAACCAGCTAAATTTGAAAATGCTTCCTTTTTCTCTGCGTCTTTGCCCGAGTCCACATTCAGACGGCAACGCTGCGTATCCGCGAGATGTGATGAGGAGGTGAACATATAGGCAGAGGAGCTATTATATCAGGAGGTGGTGTAATGTGATCTCTCAGTAAGGCAGAAACAGGCAACTGTTGCCTCCTCAGCTGGTGTTCATAAGGAACATTGATGCGGTTGATATTCCTCTGTTCCAGGTATGATTTGATCCTCATCTTTTTGTAAGTGTTGTCACACTAGAACACGGTGCAACAAAATTCATCAGCACATTTGTCAGCCTACTGCTAAATCCTTGATTCTAGTCCTTTGTGTATGCACACATTGACTTTTAATATAGCACTCACTTTCTGGTCCACTCGGAATCCACAGACTCAAATTTTGGGTTGCATGAGTCCACGGGAACTCATCCACTTCATGGATGCTGAAGGCATAACACAACACTGGCCTTACATGCTAGCCAGCAGGGCAAGAGCTCATCAGTCACAATCAACACTTCATTATAATCATGCATATGCACACAGACTGATGTGGACAACTCGGACGCTTAGTTGTTGTACTGCAGTCGACTGGAGTATGGTTTAAACGTGCACATATTCTGCACATGCACGCTACTACCTGGGTAGCATAGTCGCTACACAGAGACAAATTTTAGGCTGCACATGCAGTGATGAAATTTACTTCACGTGGACCCTTGCAGACTCTGTGTCCGTAGCACAGGCCTCAAGTTAATTCAGGCTTTCTGTGTCGGTGTGTCCACTAGGGTACCCATGACATAACTTTCATCATCCATCCAAGTTTGCCGGACATGTGACCCAAACTGTGGCCTTTACTCATGCTAGCTGTGAGATCATCCCCACCTGTGTAATTCATCATTAAAAGACTTGCAATCGAAGTAGTCACTGCTGGACATTCTCTGTGTTTTGATTTTACATGCTTTTCATTGACAGTAGAAAGTTCTGAATTCTACAGAAATCCTGTGCAATGTCTACCCACTGTACTGGGCACATATTGGGAATAATCACACAGAAACAGTGCTACAGCCTACTACCTGCTTTACCCTGCAAAAAGTACAAAGCTAGAGTAAGCCGTTCGGAAATATCCACCTGAACCCCTTGTGTTTTCCTGTGTTCAATATGAGGGGCAGTAACCATTGGCGTAGACTGACACGCACCTAGTATAGTATGAATAGAACCACATGCACATTCACTGTCTGCTTTCAAAGTCCGCATCAGTCATGTGGAAACCATGAATTGGCCTTTACTCTCAGAGCATCTTTTGAACTCGGCTGTTTACTCCCCACTGGCATTTTTTTTCTCAAGATTTACCTCTTTTATTTTCCCCTCCTGTTCTGTCTTCTTTCCTTTTGGTTTGTTTTCCTCTGTGTATTGTAAAGCACTTTGGATCAAATGTGCTATATAAATAACATTGAATTGAGCGGAGTTGAGGATTGTGCACCTTTTCATTCGATATGGAATGACTGGCGAAGTGAAAGGTCTCGCAAGGAACATGCTAACCTCAATGAACCAATAATTTAAGTTCATGCAGTTTATTCAAATGTAATGTGGTTATACCACGACTACGGTCTTCAAACCATTTCTCTTTTGTGATGAAGTGTATATTCTGACAGGGGAGGTTAAATTAAAGTGGATGTCATAACACAGCTCATGAGCCACAATAGTTTCTTGTATTTAGTTTTTCCTCTGCCAAAGTGAAAGCTCAAGCGGAGGTATGTTTTCATTGCTGTTTGTCTGACAGTAGGAGTATGCAAAAAACTACTTTAGATTTAGGTGCAATTCTTTGGAACCAGAAGCGCATTCAAGAAACACAGTCCTCTGCCAAGGCCAATGCCCCATCTTCCAATCTAAAGAGCAATTCAAATCTGCACCAAAATGTAATGCGTTCCTGCATCACCCATGTTCCACTTTCCACTAAATTTCATGAAATTCGCCAACAGACAGACAAGCAAACTGACAAATGGCACTGAAAATACTGCATGTCTCTGCCTTTGTGGTTAAATGAGCTGATTTGCCTTTTTTGCCCCTTTACTGTAAGTTTCAGTGTGACCAGACCTTTTGTGTATCAGGGAACTACAATGGCAAATATGCAAACAACTAACATCGCCAATCGGTCAAAGCCTAAAGGTGGTCAGGAGGACAGGGACAACCAAACTTTCAGAAGTCATCAGTGTAAATGTAGTTGAAGGCTGTGCGGCAGTGAAGTTCAGGAGGAAATTTTCTTGAATCCTCTGATGATGCTTGAATTTATTGTTGTTTTAAATGGTCAAATTACAGAAGTGTAATCAATAGTAATCATTATGGAGTTTAATTCGCCATCATAAAACAGGGACTTGATCGATGTCTCAGTAAAACGGAGGAGGCATTGCAGTTCAGCAGGTGAACAGGTAGCGCCGATGGTGCGCGATCAGATTGCTTTTTTTGTATTCATTCAGTTGTCTGACAAGCAAAAACAGAGAAATATGTAAACGAGAAGAACTTATCACGAGTTCCGCTGGGTAATCATGGAGAGTGGGAGGCGACAAAACTCAGGCTTAACTTGGCTGTGTCTGTCCTACTCATTAACAGATGTTGACAGTGATCCACAGTTTTGTTCAAGGCACTGAACAAGAGATTCTGTTTTCCAGCGTGGATGGAAAAATGTCAAATGCACCTTTTCAAAATTAGCCGCCTCGGTGCGGACGTAGTCTCGGTGAGCGAGTGAATGAGTGAAGGAAGGGAGGGAAGGAAGAGCGGGTGAGTGCGTGGGGGATGGAGGATTGCAGGGCTCAAGGTAATCTGGGGAGTTAATGCAGCTTAGAGGGACTGAGAGGAGTGGGAGGGAGGTAGAGAGAGGGAGAGAGGGGGAGTGATGGAAGAGAGAGAGAGAGAGGGAGAGAGAATATAAAAATAATAGGGTCAGCAGGGAAAGAGGGAGAGAGAGAGAGAGGAATAAATGAAGATGTACCAGAAACAAAAGCCAAAGCAACTGAGGAGGGGAGAGAGAGCGAGGAAAAAAGGGAGAGGGGGGAGAGTGTAAAAGCTGGAGAGAGATAGGAGCGAGAGAGGAGGGAGAGAGAGAGAGCGAGCCGAGTGACTGTGTGAGAGATAAAGAGTGGGCTAATGAAAGGTAGGGTGAGGCTGAGCGAGTTGGCGGGTAGGAGGGAAGTCGACAGAGAGAGAGAGAGAGAGAGAGAGCGGGGGAGAGGTCTGCATGGGGAAAGAATGCTGGGTGGGGAAGGAAGGCAGACACGCAGGGCTTTGTGCTAAGAGCAAAGAGAGAGATCGAAAGATTGAGAGAGAGAGAGAGAGAGAGAGAGAGGTTACGTTTTGGCTTTATGCACAGAGGAGGAGGGAGGGGGAACCTGGTGAACGAGCCCAAAAGCCACATCCAGCCCGATCCAGGGTCGCGTTAGAAGGGTGAGGTGGGACGGAGAGAGGTTGAGAGGAGGGATAATGGAAAGTGGAGGAGGAAAAATGACAAAGGCTCTGGGTGGGGATGCTGTGCCGAGCCTGTGGGTAACTGGTGTGTGTGGGCTAAACACACTCCTCGTCTCGCGCTGACCAACTGGAAAGCTCAAGGCTAACTAGCTAGCTGGAATTACTCCTTTACTGCTCCGTGGAAATAAATGTGAAACGACTTTAACGAGCAAACAAAGTTGGACACCGTCGATATGATTCCAGCTGCACATTCTGGAGCAGATGCTGGAACTGTAAATGAGATGAATTATATGTTAAAACAGGTTGAGTAAAAAAAGACACTGGTGAGGTGAGAAAAAACATGATATAACCTCCTATTAAACTTATGTAAAAAAAAAAGAAAAAAGTCTGGTTCACCCAAATTGTACTTTCCATATAGCCACAAGGATGTGTTGTCTGACTACAGAGGCCACATCTGCATCTGTGTGCCCTCCTGTTTTAGTGAATCACAAATCACTTTTTTTTCCTTTGTTTTAATCATGAAATGAATGAAATCATTAATGGATAAATTCTAATCCCCGGATTAATGAAAAATCATTAATTAATCACCTGCATTGGACTTAAGTGTCTGTACCTTCCTGCATATTTAATGCTTTAGCCTTATTGCACCTTAGTATTTTGTCGTGATCTTCTTATGCGCATTCAGAATTTTCCCAAAATTAGTTTGAGGAAAACAGAACGAGGCAGATCAGCACATCAGAATTAAACAAGCTGCTTGGTTCAAGAAATTTAGGTTTGTTTGTACTATATAAAATAGGTTGGCATTGTCATACTGAGATGGAACAGTACATTAGCACTATGTTATTACTACATTTGCAAATTTAAGGATCTACAGGGACAAAAAAGACAAGAAATCTGTCATTGCACAGCAAAAACAAAACCTCCATTGACGCCAGTGTCCATACATGTGTTTATATTTCACTTTTTCTGACTTTTTTTTATTCATTTAAGGGGGATACATGTGCTGTAGACCGGCTGGCCAGGCATTAAGTGGCCGCCTGACAAACGCACAAAAGCACAACACATGAAGAAGTCCACTGCGATCATACGCCGCAGTCACAACAGGCTAGCAGAGAGCAGGTGACCGGCACAAAAGGTTCCTCCACAAACAGTCAGTGTCACTGTGCTCCCTCCACACAGGGACACTTGACAAAGTGGGAAGCAGGGGGTGTTACATGTCCTCTGGAGAGCATTAGCGTGCTGTCGGGCTGCCCAGTGACCATAGAGGCTATTGCCCCTCTCCCCTCTTTCTGCTCATCTCTCCCATCTCATAACGTTAAGACTGTGCTTCTCTGTGCTTGTATCCTTGGCAACCTGCCTCCAACAATGGAGAGAGCTCTGGCCTCAGCATGGGAGGAGTATGGTGCCATGGAGAGGAAAAGCAAGGGCGAGGGAGATAGACGGAGATGGAAAACTGGCAGGGCGGCTGAGCAGGAAAGGGAGAGTGAGGGAACGAGTTGCAGGGTTTGCATCAGGTCAGATCGAGGGAACAGAGCAAAAGGGTTAAACAGAAGAAGGAAGTGAGACATATGAGACTTGGATGAGAGAGGCAAACCTGAGCGGAGCTGCGAGCTTAGTGTTAGTGGATCAGTGGAGATCTGTGTCATTTCTTGAGCCGTTTAAAGTTGGACAGAGTTCAAGATCAAGCAGGAGAAGTCTGAACCTTGGACCTCAGGCTGCTCCACGAGCCTCTCAGCAGCCTCAAGCCTGCAAAGATCCCACCAAAATAGAAGATGGCCTCATCTGAAAGCTCTAATTCCATAATCAGTTCTGGAGCTGCAGCCAACATGGGCCTAATGATGAGCACTGACTGCATAAAATCTCGTAAAGTTTGGTTTTCTGCATTTTTCTTGTTCTTCGCCCACTTGATTTACCTCAGGGCTCATTAAAACCCTTTTAAACATATTTAAAGTCAGATTAAGAGATGGAGGTTTTGGAGCAATATTTGCCTGCAAAGCCAAAACTTGCAAGGGGTTGTTGCTGTGGGGGGGGGGAGAAAATCACACGGGACAGGAGAAACAATCGCCACAGCAGAATTGCCACAGCATGCATCCCTCTATGATACAAGTGTAAGAGTTAAGACGAGTAGAAATCACACTGTGTGGACAGAAGGGAAAAACCAGAGCAAGGGACGCCTGCATGGAGGACTGTATTCATCTTCTCTTCCCCCCACTGCAGCCGAGCTGAGCCATTGAGATTAATTGCTTATGATCAAATCAGCAGAAGCTGCGCAAATTAAAGAGCGGGGCCGCCACCACCCTCCTCCTTCCCCCTCACCCCTCTTCCCTCCCTCACCTCCATAACATCTCCCATCCACCCCCCGAGCCAGACCCAGTGGACGGTGCGTGTGACGAGCCACGGCGCTTATTCGAGGCTACAAACGTGTCATTTCCTCTTTCCCCCCAGAGAGGAGCGTGGAGCGCAGAAAGGGCTCGAATTGGAGCAAAGGGTCGGTCACATGGACACACACATGCACGCACGCACACACACACACACACACACGCACACACACACACACACATAAAGAGAGAGTCAGGGCCCCTAAGCAGAACCACTGATAGCTCAACCCTGCTGCTCCTCTCTCTTCCCTCTCTGACTCTCTCATTAAGAAGCCATTAGAGAGAAGGGCAGCGTGAGACCACATGACCCCTTTCTAACCTCTGTAACACACCCCTTAAAGGCAGGGAGGAACGGGAGGGGAGTGAGAGAAAGGAGGAAAATATATAAACAGAGTGAGAAAGCAGAGGGGAGAGGGTGAATGAACAAGATGGGGAAAAGGGGGAAAAGTTAAGAAAAATCCTATGTATGAGCTTAACCTTTCCTCAATAAATGGTCATGCGATGAGTTCATTCTAATGTTTCCAGTGCAGTTTTGGGTGTTTTTCTAGTCAGTGACAGATCGCATCATCAGCATCATAAAAAATGATGTCCTGAACTTGCAATTGCGCCGCAAAAAGGGTGACATTATGTCACCGTAGCGGCACTCGCTCCTATAAAACATTCTCCGACCCACTGCCGGATGATCAGACGTGCTGTTAGCGGCGCGCTCAGTGGAAGCATCGAGAGGATGAAAACACGGCAGACAGAGGAGGTCTGCATGAGTCAGAGTGGCAGCGAGAGGTAGAGAGGCGTGCGATAAGTATGCAGTGACTTTAGGAGAAGGGGATAATTTGGGAGTGGAGGGGAAGACGGCTGGGCTGCTTCCTTAGTCGGACACAGGAATGTGGAGCGGGCGGATCCCAAAGTGTGTGTGTGTGTGTTTCTATGTGTACGTGTGCGTTTGTGCCAGACAGGAATCCCTAACCCCCACAGACTCCGGCTCCACTTATCAAGGCCTAAACAGAAGGGTATGGAGGGGGAGACGGGGGAGGCCGGGGTGAGTCGGGTCTGTGTGTCCTGCGCTATCAAACTCTCACCCCCATTGCTTGCTTCCTCTTCTCATGCACACACACTGAAACACACACTAAACCTTGAAGCTGGATGTCTCTGAGGCCAGATGAGCTATGGGAAGGCCAAACAGTTTAACCGCCAAACAAAAGCTGCCGGCGTCACAATTACACAATTACAATTACGCAAGCAAACGCACAATCTCCTCTCCGTCTCTGTCTCACCACCAACACTTAAAAGAAAACTTCATCAAGCCTCCACTTTCTAATATGTTGTTTCTCATTCACTCTGCATTCATGAGGGCCCCTTAAACTTTTTTTCCCCCCGTTCAGGTCAGGTGTAGTCTCAACTGGGGAATTAGTGTTAATGGAAAAAAAAAAAAAAGAGATACGGGCACCCCTGCTGGGGGAGGTCCCACCTGAAACAAGCACATGACCCATTTCAGATCCAGAGATACGAGGAAGAGGAAGAGCAGTGGGGGCTGAAAAAGAAAGATAGAAGAGAGTGGAATAGAGATGAAATGAATCAGATGAGGTTATTCTTTGCATGCTGCTGCTAGAATATGAGGGTAGCGAGGAGGAAAGAGTTGCAGGGAGGAAGGCGGAAACAATGAGGAGTGCGGGCCGGCAGGTGATCTGGGGCAAAGGGGTTGGAGAAGAGAGGGAGGTAGTTGGAACAAAGAAGAGCTTGGCCTCCTTTAAAAAAATAGCTGTGTTTAGCAGCAAGAAGCAGATTATATAGAGAGTTGAAACCCTGATACCAATTCCAGGTTAGCTGCTGGTGTAACAGAGGAAATATTTATCTAAGTTCATCAAAGCAAATCTCTTCATTTTACAGTTTTTCTTTTGGCAAATGCTTATACAATAGGACAGAATACAGACACTTTCAACAAGGTAAGACTGACTTTACTGCGTGATGTGTGTGTTCATGTGAAACAAGTTGCTCAATACCTAAAACTAACAAGACAGTTCTTAAAATTACATAAGTCAGGTAAAATCAGATAAAACTTTCATGTCAACTGGAAATTTGGTGCACTGGTGGACAAGAAGTGAAGGAAACCACAGAGGCGAAGAATCCTTACACTGGAATGTAAGACAATAAAAAGTAGGTATTTAGCATTCTATATTTACATGGCAATTGTAATTATTTATGTTTACAGATATGATGGTACAAGTAAAATAACCCTGCGAACCCCAAGCAGTTTCTGGACATTTTTTTTGGCTGTGGCTACATTTCATTGATTATTTTCATTTTTTAAAATGAGATAAACTGAAATCAGCAAGTACAATATTCATATGTGGGTCAATATATAATGGCGGGACTTTTTGTATCATAGTTGACTTTTTTGCTGTTTTCAGGCCTAAAATCAACATGGCCGCCTATAACCAAACACCACATGGCATTTTTAGAGAAAGATTCTTCTAAATATTATATATACATTTGAGTAAAATTTAAATAGAAAGTTTTTTTTATAAAGATATTGTAGTAACACTGTTGACGTGCCATAAATCCATACTTCACTTACACACTACTTTATATTAAATAACTCAGAAAGCCTTGGAGTCTTGCCAGTCTTTTCTTCAGGAGGAAATGACATCATGTGGAGCAGGTCATGTGATCTGGAATTAACACACTTACCTGAGAGGTGTTTTTGTAATGGGTAACTTAATTGAAAGTGATTTCTCCGACACAGATGCAATTTGTTATATTCCATACAAAATTTGATATATTGTCAAAAAAGAAACATCTGTCATGATTATCTCAACTTAATAACAAGAACACAATCAAAACAATTTTTGAATAAGCTCATTTTATTATTGTTTAGCTAATTAGAAGGTGATTGTTATTAAATTGGGACGGTTATTTAGTTGACATTTTAGTGATACACTGTCATATTTTATTAATAAGTGATTGCTTCCATGATAAATAATTATGGAATTTGTAAACACATGATCACAATGAACATAAAAAATATAAAAATTTTTTTATTTTTAATAAAAATGTGTGCAAGATTTATCCCATGGACTTCAAAAGTCCCTCAATTATATATGGACCCATATATATTCAGGTGTTTGAAAAATGGTGGCTATTTTACCACTAAGCCTACATTTAGAATTTGCTTCCCTATTTGTCTCCTCTCTGCTCTGCAGCTCATCCCAGTTGAGCCAAAAAGTCCCAGAATTTTTCCTCATGTGACTGCTGGTTGAAGCTGAGTCAGCAACGGCTTCACGGTTATAGCGAGGAGCACAGCAGTTATCTTTGTTGTCCAGTGACAGCAAACTGTAAATTTTTGGTATATTTTTAAATAAGACATGTAGACTCAAGTGATTTGGTTGTAAAATCCCAATTTTAAGCTTAGATTTGGTGCAGTTTTCTGAAGATGAGCAGTTCATGGACCGTTGGAGAGTTCAAAATGCAACAATTCTTTCAGTTTTTAAAGCTTGTGGCTCTGAAAAATGTTATAATTTTTGCTATATTTTTTAAATAACATGTCTGTCAAAACCCACTGGTGGGTTTTGGGGTTCAGATGGTTCAACAGACAAGCAAACAAGAGGGATCCGATGAGGAGCAAGTTTAACCTAAAGCCCTGCCTTTATTTGAAGCCCATGTAATGTGAAAATGTGAAACCACACACACACACACACACACACACACACACACACACACACACACACACACACACACACACACACACACACACACACACACAAGCATGCTCGCATGCTGTAGACAAGAAGTGGCTGTAGCTCCAGTGTATGACATGAGTGAAAGCAGAAGTGACAGTGTGAATTGACAGGATGTTAAGGAGGCTCCAAACAGACAGAGGGAAGGAGGGATAGAGGAGAGAAGGAGGGGACGAATAGTTGTGAAGGACAGACAGTGGCTTCCAGGACTGTCTTCAGCGTCTCTGCAACTATCAGACCCAAAAAGAACCACACACAAACACACACATGTACACAGCCGAAGCCATAATTGTCCCCTGTGGTGATTTTGGCCTCTCCCTCCTAGTTTCTCAGCGCTGTTGGCCAACTCTTCTGTATCTTTAACACTTTCTTTTTTCCTCTTATGAAAAGAGAGGAGGAGGAGGGGGTTTGTCACTAGAGTAGGAATGAGGGATGAAGGAGAAAGAAAGGTCCAAAGGGAGGAGGTGTGGAGGGGTGTGACGGCGGAAAGGGGGAAAGAAGGGAAGGAGGGGAAAAAGGAGAGAATGAATGTGTAAGAGGAAGGGAGACTTTGCCCTACAGCGGGAACACTCCCACGATTGTGTGTACACATGAGTGAGTGAGTGTGTGTGAGTGTGTGTGTGCATGCCTGTGTGTGTTTGTGTGCGAGCTGTGTCACGGCCAAACCGACACACCCACAGGCTGCAGACCTCTATATCCTGTTCGGGTTGTCCGTTTGTCCAAACATCATGCGCCCACCTCCCCCTCTTCCCCTCCTCCTCTTCCTTGTCGCTCCCCTTTTCTAACTGGTCTGACGAGGGGTAGAGGCCGCCAAGGGAGTGGGTACAGTAAATAGAACAAAGCCACCTTTCTAAAATAAACAGACCGGGAAAAGAGGAACTTCAGGTTGAGTGAAAATGAGAGAGAAAGAGAGCGCAGATCCAACCGTGAGCTTACGAGAAAGTGCTTTATTTTTAAGGTTAAGCTCTTCACTAAAGTTGCCGTTTTCTGCTTCTCCCTGTCAGTCAGTCTGCCAGCGTATATGTCGGCCCCTCACACACACAATTTACTAGTCTCGATATCCCGGCTGCTTGCGCTCGACTAACTCTCGGTGAATGCTGGGTACAGTGTGACACATAAGCCACAGTGAGCAGAGCTGCCAGGCTCACGGCTACAGGGCCCATTACTGGCTATCAGATCACTGGAGGAGTGAGGGAGAGGCATCCTAACTCCCATCACATCACATCTCATATCTCCAAAAGAGGAGCCTTGTCATGGATCCCCCATCAGAGAAGAGAAGCAGGAGGCCTCGCTCAAAACCTGTTGTTTTTAGTTCTTACAGATTCCTAAAAATTAAATTTTTCAAAAAAGAAGTACACTGGTTTAAACTTTTTTAAGGGTTTTAGGCTCCAGGGTAGCCAAAAGTTGATATATTTTTGCTACTGAATGAGGATCTGATTTAACAGAAAATAAGTTCCTCTTGTGACAACTTGAGATCTGAGTTTCCCAAACTTAGCTTTGACTTAACTAAACATAATTTTGTGTGTCCTTTCCTCTCAATCATGTCAAGCCTCACAGACTTATCTTGCCGAAAGACAGACGTCAGAAGGCAAAGATACTGCAAAGACAGTAAAAGTATTTAGCGCCTCACCGCTGCTACATACGTCAGAATTCATGCTTGATTCTATAACTCATTCAGCTCTAAACAACCAAACAACTTCTTCTTCTGAGTATATCATTATTAACAACAATTTATAGCCAACAAATGCTCCTAAATCTGCTAAGAAACTGCTCTGTCATTGGGTCTTTAAGGTTTCGCGCCAAAATGCGAACTAATACAGGAATTACAACAGGGATGAAGTTGTACCATACACACAAACAATTTCCTGTATACAGCTCCTAAAGCACTATGGGGACTGTAGTTCCAATATGTCAACCATAATAATCCCATAAAAGGAAGTAAGACAAATAAGACAACAATAAAAGAGTCATAAAGTCTATTAATAGTATTTCAATGTCGAACTTTCAGTATCTTCATCTGAGCAGGTGTTGTGGGGGCACAGTTGTCTTCATTTTCAGTGTCAGTCTAAAAAACCTCTGACTTCATAAAGAGTGAGGCGAAAACAGGAGAAAAACACAAATGTCCTGCTGATTATGCAGCAACTTACTCATCACACCCTCTAAGTAAGTACAAAAAAACCCAACACATTAAATGTTAAATTACAGTGTGTGCACGAGGCAAGTGGCATTTTAAAAACCTGCTTTGACCCAGATTTCGCTGTTATTGATTCTTTTTTCTGTCGAAAATAAGCTGAAATCGTGCGGCATTCCGTCCTCGATAAAAGAGCAAAATTGTTTTTTGGAAAATAAGGAAGAAAGCAAAGACAAATAGTCCAAAGGCCCTCAGGTATCATCTTCTTTTAAATTAGAAAAATAACTGAGCTAGAGAGGACGTAGAGTGTATTATCTTAAATTTATGGATGTGTGTTTGATCTACAAAGTCAACTGTAACCTACATCTGTGTGTAGATACTTGGGGTTTGCAGTGGAGTATGTGTTGATATATTGGGCCAGTTTGGTTTTTTTTAACTTTGGGGGTACTGCTGTGAATGTTCAACCACGAAAACCCCCTTTGACCAACTCCAGCCCTGCGTCATGCCAACAGGACATCCTGTCAAAGTGCATTCTGGGTAGTTTGATTCTTAAACCTGAGCAATCGATGCCAAGAAGTTTGTGTATGTGTGTGTGGCATTTAACCACATATATTTTGAAGTGACATGTAGCACTGTACAGAAATTTTATAGGGCATTTTGCAGGTGTTGTGCAGGTTTATGTTTTATAAACTTACAAGTCAGTTAGTGGTTGAGAGTGGACAGTATGTGTGTGGGCCGTGGCCGACTACACATGGGCCCGACCCAGGTGCACTCAGGGTGGGATGGCTAATCTTTAACCCCCCCACCTCTAAACACACACTTCTTCTTCTTCTTCTTCCTCTTCTCCACCCACCAATCCTTCTCCGGCCTGTTCCAGGGGCAGGAGGCAGGGAGGTGGGGGGTGCTGACGTTTTGGAAAAAAGCCACGGTCAGGAGTGGGGAGGGGGCAGCTTCCTGTCCAAAATGGTTCTTTTAAAGCCAGAGAATTATAAATAGAGCAGGTGTCAGTATTGAGAACTAAGAGAGAGAGAGAGAGAGAGAGAGAGCTGTGAGAGAAAAAGACAGACAGCAAGAGTGTGAAAAATTGTGCGAATGTGTGTGTGGTGTGGTGTGGTGTGATGGTGTGGTGGAGTAAAAGAAGGGGCTTTTAGCTGGTGGACTGCCCATAATGTCCAGCAGGATGTGAGGTCATACGACAAAGATGGCTGGTGGGCGGTGAGAAATGATTGGTTACCACAGTGATAATGGAACTTTTTTTTCTTCTTAATTTAGTGGGGACTGAACAGGAGGCACAAAAAAAATGGGGGAGAAAGAAGTGTATTACACTCCTCTGTCACAACTCCCCAAAGAATAAAAAAACACAAGTGAGAGATGAGGACGAGGGGAGGTAAATGAGTTTGTGTGAAAATGAAGAGGAGAAAAAAGGGGAAGGAGAGGAGATGGAGGGAGTAGAGGGAATCTGGGGGAGGTGGGGTGAGCAGGCCACAAAAGTCAATAGGGTGGGAGGAAAAGGGCTGAAATCATCTATGCAGTCAGAGGACAAAGAAGCAGAGCAAACAGGGGGTGGGGGAGACAGAGTGAGGCACAGAGAGAGGCCGGGAGTACAAAGACAGTGAGAGACAGAACTGATAATAGACTGACTGTGGAAAAAGTGAGAAAGATGAACCAGGAGCCACCAGAAAAAAAATTTAAAATAAAAAATGGACAGAGAAGGCAGAAAATACAGCAGGAGAGGCCTCAACATGATGTAGCTATCTAACCCATCATGTGTCAAACACTGAGCCGCGAAGAAAGGGGTTAAAAATTAAGTCCACACAGTCTGAAATATTAAATCTATTTTGGTTTTTAATGAAGGAGGAGTGAATTAGGGAGGAAATATGAGAGTAGATTATTAAACCGAGAGCGAAAGAAAGAAGGGAGAGGAAAAAGTGGAGAGGTGTGTGAGGGGTGAGGGGGTTGAAATCTGTTCACGGTGTTTTAAATATTAAACCTATTTCAAGTTTAATGAAGTGCAAATACTATGGGGAGAGTCTTAACTGGAATACAGAGAGGAAGGGGCCGAAAGGGGGATCCGATTCATTATTTCAAGTGTTCACCTTTAGACTGCGGAGACTTGGGGAGAGGAGCGCAGGGAGAGCGGGAGCGGAAAAAAAAAAGAGACAGAGAGAAAGTTTATGCGGAAGTGCAAACTAGAGGGCAGTTCTGAGATCACCTGTCTGCAGGCCCCAGGTGAGTCCAGGAGGCTCGAGAGGATGAAGATCTGAGTCTCAAACAAGCTGAAGCATGCAGCAGCGCTAACTGCAAACGCTCCTGCGCTCGAAGGAATAAACAGGACACAGTTCTACGGAAAAATGATTTCATTTTTTTAGCATGCCTCCGTGGGCATATGTGTGTGTGTATGTGTGTGTGTATGTGTGTGTATTAGCAGTTGAGGAGGGGAACTCTGAGGCCACAGAGCGGAGAGGAAGAGAGTCAGATAAAGATGTTGGATTTCAAAAAAGAATTTCGATGTAATCAATGTGCAACAGCTAGAGGGAAATGGAAAGAACAGCCCACGTGTGATTGAACTGTTCACGTCTACATAATCAGATGCTCTCAGCTGTGTGTATGTGAGTGTGTGTATATCACACCGGCCATGTACCGGATTGCCAAAATCCCCCAAGCTGCCACTAAAGGTCACCGTGTGTGTGTGTGTGTGTGTGTGTGTGTGTGTGTGTGTGTGTGTGTGTGCGCTTTAATACCAACAGAAAAACACAAAAAGTATTTCCAGTGCCGTTATTATGTGGGATAAAGATCAAGTTGGTGTTTGCCCCAAGTATAAAGGCAGTAGGAAAGAAATCAATCGTTAACTCGTGTTTTCAGCGGCTCTGACTTCTTCTAAATCTGAGAGGGCAGGTGCCAAAGACAGAACGAAAAAAAGGGTTCTACCTCCAAAATGACAAATCCACCTTTTGAAGAGGTGACACCTACTTTAATAAAACGAATAAAAGCACAAGGTGTAAATAAAATACTGAAATCTTCAAATGGCAGAAGGTGAGGCCTTTGTGGACAAAATGAAAAACCTGTATTTTAGAAATACTTAAATCACAACTGTGATGCAATTATTTTCTCATATATTGCGTGAAGACCGAAATATAAATATATATCAACACATGCCTGTCTATTTATCGCGTGTAAAATACAATATGGACTTTGGGGTGCTAATTTAATTCATTTATCTGTTGATTGCACAAAACAAGCAAGAGAAAAATAAGAACATGCACTTGACACTCAAAGCAAAACAGGAACAAAAACTGACATCGTCACATTTGAGAAGCTGGAACAAGCAAATTAACTTTTTACTTGACATTAAAATTGTTTCTATTCTCCAACAAACTGATTAACGGATCCCTCGTTTCAGCACTGCATGAATTACACAAAGAAAATATACTGAATTGTTTAAAAAAAATGTTGATTTTTAATATTCAAACCACTGCCGTCTTTGATCTGCAGCTGCTTTTTAATCCAGGTCTGGAAGAAGCAGCGGGGGCCAAACTAAAAATAATTTGAGGTAATTATTTAAAGGTTCAGGACATAAGCAAGGCAGGCGAAGCACGGACTATTTAAAACTCTCCTCCTCAAAAATTGTCACCTCCAATATAGCATTGTGCGGAGAAAACATACACATGATCAGTCCACTGAAATGCAAGCGGCGCTGATTTCTTCTCTCTGCTTCACATGCGAGATTTCAAAGATTTGTGTCAGCAGACAAGGTGCGTCTAAGAACTGCGGAGATCAAGCATTAGCGAGCGAGAGAAAAGGATGCTGAGTGCTTAGTGGCCTCAGTAATGACATCAAGTGAACACAGCAGATGTTTGCAAGGGAAGGGGATCTAAAGAAAACAAATCCTAATTCCTGCAGCTGTTTATGTCAACACGGGCACATGGCATTTTCATGGGACGCTTTGAAACTGCTGCTGCTGCTGCGCTAATACGCCAAGCCTTTACACAGTCATATATTATCCTTATGTTACAGAACAATCCAGTGGAAATCCTTGGTCAGGCAGCCCCCAGTGTTTTGTGTCATATGTGCATTTCTAATAGTAAAGCATGGACACTGATTACAGATGAATGGGAGAGAGGCAGAGTGTGTCCAGGCACTTCTCATCAATAAAGAATGAAGCAATTAAGCTAATCTCAGACTGAAGGTGCCCTTTCTCCTTCATACTCACCATATCCCTTCATGGAAACCAACAACTGGACTTCATGGAACAACAGCCCCTTAGCTCAATGACACAAATACCCCTACACCAACAATACTGCTGAAACGATTTCTCAATTAATCAATTATAGACCTGACTTCAAGTTATATCGCCGGCAAAGCATTAACAACATTAATATGATGATGGCTACATTCGATTAGATGCGTCTGATATTGAGCCATCATTACTGTCATTATTTACACCTTTGCTTTTCCAGTTGTGGCAACGGAGAAATGTTTGTTGTGAAAATGACTCAATCAACAGAAACTTAAACGACTATTTTGATACTAGATAAATCATTTATATGCAAACATTACAGCTTCCCAGCTTCTAATATACGAAGATTCTCTCTGATTTGTCTAATCGACAGATAATTTGCTTTTTTGTTTGCTTGGATGAAATTGTCCCACACACACCAGCAAAACTAATCAAATAAAAGATGAATGAATGTAATTACAGAGTTTGTTGCCTAAAGAATAGAGCAGTGGACCTGAAGTGGCCACATTATTCAAAGAAAGAAACGAGGGCTTGTTATTTTCTATTTGTAGTGATAATGCAACAATCACAGCCATCTGTTGTACGTTTTGAATTAATGATGAAATTAATATAGATAATAATCTGTGTGATATTAAAACTTCTTTCAATATTTCTATTCATCAAATAATCTTTGCACTAATATGTGAAATACCATTGTTTCTAGCACTAGTACTTATGTATATTTTGGTTTATTTTTATTTTTGTGCTAATATGCTGCTTCTGTAACACTGCAAATTTCCCCACTGTGGGATTAATAAAGGCTTATCTTATCTTCTGATTTTAATTTTGGTGAGAGCTTAAAGTGTTTCATCATTATGAAGTATCTTCTTTGTGTGAAGCAATAAAAAAACTGTCATGCTTCTTAAGCAGATCTTTGCAGTATATCTTAACTATGTTACAAAGTTGTATAATATTTTAAGTGTTACACTGACCACTCAAAATCCCAGTGAGTCGCCACATGCTGAGCCGGTGGACCATCAAAAAAAATAAAAAAATCTGTAAAGTTGTTCATCTCTTCACTGGTTCTTTCTGTCTGCCTGAACATGGGAGTGTTTATATGTAATCAACCTTCATCAACTCGACCTGCACACCCCCCGTACCTCCCCCGGGCCAATCTCCGTGGTTAAGTCCAGGCCCCGAATTTCTTTCCCAGTACACACTTAGATAATGTAATCACGTTCTAATATACCCGCATTAATAGTATTACATCACTTTCTAATTCTTAGGCCCCATCCATTTGCCTGTTCATCTGACTCGGATCTTTGACTGCTGGCCACAAATTCCTGGACTTAAGGAGACTTAAGTGCGCTAACTCTCATAAACTCACAGACATCCTGTGTATTTTTGGACCTGACTTACATGGTGGAATTAAAAGAGCACTCTTGCAGGCAAAACATCCCCAACACGGGACAATAATGATCTCACTAAACCTGTTCAACAGTCCCCCAAACCTTCACTAAGCACAAGGACACCACCCCCCGCAAACTGACTCAACACAGCAGTGAAACGTATCCTGATTTACACCACCACTCTGAGGTTTCACCGTTAAATGGCAAAGCTGTCCCTCCAAAAGGAGACCCAATCCGGCCCATTCTGCACCATTTTGAGCCCAAAACCCGGTCGAAGGCGAGGATAAATGGTTGTCTTTTGGCGAACACCCTGTGAGCCTACACCGGCAGCAACACTAGACTTCCTGTAACCTTTAGGTGAGAAAACATCTCTCTCATTAACCACAGCCAGACTTAAACTCTACCTTCTACCAAAGAACAGAACTGTGGAACTGGCCAGTGGTCCAAATAGTGGCATTTGCCTGTACGGTGTGTGCGATTATGCGTGTGTGTGTGTGTGTGTGTGTGTGACTCTGAAGCCATAGACAAGATGTACTCGGCCACCATAATAAGGTCTGACTGCAGGTCACAAGATCCGGGACTTAGGACACTTAAGCAGACACATCGTCATAAGCCCACACATGTTCTCTGTCCAATCCGCATTCCTATTTTGTCCCTCTGCTATTTCTTCCCTCTCTCTTTCATTACCCCTCTCTTCTATCTCTCTTTCACTCTTCCTTTTCCCTCCTCACGCCCTTTCCAGAAGGTCCTTCCCTAAACCCCAGAGAGAGGGGGAGGAGCCTGGGATGGCGAGGACACGCTGGTAATCCGTGCAGTGACCCAGGTCAATTCAATTATCCTGTTTTCTTTCGCTGTGCGATGCGTGTGCCCATTTCACAGCCAACTCCCTTAATGCGCCCAGGATTAGCTTCTCTTACTTTTAATGATCTACCTATCGACGCCTTGGGCCCCACGGCACACACACACACACACACACACACACACACACACACACACACACAGACAGACAGACAGACAGACACACAAACACACACACCCAGGTAAGTTTTTCATGTGTAAGTTTTAGTGTACAGGAATTTGCTCAACAATTCCGTAAGGCTGGGAGATCAAGTGAGGCTTTCTCAAAATAAATATGTGTTCATGAGAGTGTTTGTGTATGTATTTGTTTGTATGTGGGAGTATGGCTTACATAAACTGCAGTAAGAAGAGGATTGTATTATCCATCTGCATTTACCCAGGCTTCACCTCACACCTCCAAGATTTGAGATAATCATCTTAGGCCGTACACGTTAGCGTATAAGCCCGCTAATCTCAACCCCGGAGGAGGAAAAGAGGTCATTTTCTACTAGTAAACTGCACGGATGGCTAACATGCATTGACGTATGCACACAGGATTCAAAGTATTAGGCACTACTGTACTACACTGTGAAGTGTCGTGTATACTTTACTGCACAAGAGTTCTATAAAAGTCAACAAAGGAATGTGATCGCTTCCATGCTGCTACTGACTTAATAGTTAGAAGAGGAAGTTTAAAAGATAAATTAGATTTTGCTACTGTTAGGTGTTGAGATCACACTCTCAACCAATTATCTAACCTAATCTTATTATCTCACCAGTCATCCACTAATTACACGACTGGATAACTAAGAAGAGGATAGCGTTACAAAACTGTAGCAACTGAAAGTCATCGACTCTGCCTCACAAAGACTTTTCCAAGATGGAAAGACTTCTTTTTTTGGCCTACATCCATCCCTCCAATTTTGAGATCCAAGCTAAAGCTAATTCCACCTGCTGCTGTGACAGTAAACTGTTAATCTAGCCACTAAATCCTGAAAACACCTGCCTTGTTTTAACCACTGCTGCAGAAGCACTTTCCACAAATAGGAGACAGAAGACTGTGAGAGGTTAGTCGGCCTTACCTGGGATGTCCTGCCCATTGTAGTTCCATCCAGCTACAGCCAGCATGGAGGGCAGAGGGGATCCAGGCCTACTGTCCCTGTCCCTCTCCCTGTCCCGCTCTCGGTCCCAGTTCCTCTCAGCCTGCTGGGTAATATGTCTGACTGTGTCCTTGTTCTTCCTGTTCTTCCTTCGCCCTGACCCTGACAGGGGTTGCCAGGGCCCTTCTCCACCACCTCCACCAGCACCCCCAGCCCCTTGCTCCCCCTGGCTCTGGGCTGCCCCCCTAGGAGTGTCCCGGGGATGAGAGGAGGAAGCAGGGGACACCTGTTCTTCTTTGACAGTGACAGGCCTATAGTCATGTGGCCAGGCGGGCTGGGAGTCGTGGCAGGCCTCCTCCTGGCTCTCATGGCTCTTGGGGGGTTCTTGGTCCTCCTTTCCATACGTGCTGCCTCCCTCGTGGCAGCTGGCGATGGCTGAGTCCCCAGAGGAGTTGGCCGGGCTGGTGCGGCGCGCCAGCCAAGGGGAGTTGCTGCGACCAGACATGATGGAGGCCAGGGCTTCAGAAGCCATGCCCACTATCCCCCCTCCACCACCTCCTAAACCCGCTCCCGCAACACCCCCTGCTCCCACTATACCCACTCCTCCTCCGCCGCCTCCAACTGCTCCACCTCCACCGAGGCCGGCGGCGGCGACGGCTCCCATTTCAAAGTCGGCCAGTTCATCAGCCATCTCAGAGCGGATGCTGATGTCCAGCGCAGCCTTGATGAAGCTGTGGCAGGCCTGGACGATGTCCGTCATCTGCAGGTAGCTGGCGGCCGACATGACCTCGATCACATTCTTACTGGTGAGGGCGAGGTGTGCCGAGTACATGAAATCCAGAATGGCTTTGAAGCCCGTCGCCGTGACGATGTCCAGGTGAGTGACAGTAGTCTGGTGATGAGGCTCTGCCCCTTTTTTAACCTGCAGAGTGAAGAGACAGAGGGTGTCTTTGCTTATTCATATCAAGCTAAATAAGAACAAAACTAATTTTTAACATATCTGAAACTGCTTTATCAGCTTGAAAAGACAAAAAAAACAAGATATACGAGACCTCACCTGGCAGTAAAGCGTCTTGAAGTAGCGTGAGGAGCCCAGGAGGACGTTCTTATGGGCCTTGAAGATCTTTCCGTCCACGATGACACAGGCGTCACAGAGGATGCCGTGCTGCCTCTGCTCATTGAGCTCTCTGAGGAGCTGACGGTAGTGAGACGAGATCTCCATGTCCTCCTTCCTGTTGTTCATCTGTGTAGCTGAACAAAAGCCTCTCCTCCAAACATCTGCTTGGAAATGAAACACACAGGCAACACAATTTGGGATGAAACATTCATCAAAATGAAGCACACTGCACCATTAAATGTACAGTCTGCACATCTGATTGCTGTAATTTTACAAAGATGCACAACAGCAAAAATGTAGAGCACAGAAGCAGTGAAATTTCCGTCGTACAGTTTATTTCTAGAGAGGAAAATGAGGCGGCAACGTATTCAGGCATGTCTCCTTTAAGTCCGTACATATGGCTGGTAGCTCTATGCAAATCACTGATTTCATTTAAATGTAACGTAGGGAAAGAAATACGTAAATTTAACTGAACCACTCCTTTAAAGATAAGCCAGGGTAAGGATATGTCAGTAATGACTGTGACATAAAAACAATGACATCAATAGAAACCACATCTCAAGTGCTGTAGTTTGATGTCTAAAAACAGCCCAGTAACAAATAGTCAAAAATCTCTGTTTAAACCGTGTCTGACAGGTTCATTTATGTGTGCGTGGGAGTGTGTGTGTGTGTGTGTGTGTGTGAGAGTGAGTGTGTGTAAGCTCATTAAAAATGTCAGTTATAAAGTGTAACACTTTCACAAAGCAGTTTTGAGCTAGAAAAACACCTCATTTAATACAGACCACTTTACCATTAAATTTATCAATAAACACAACCTCAGTTCCTTGTTACTTTTTTTTCATCTCATTTCCACAGTGAATATTCAATCAGCTGTCTAGTTAAGACAGAAATTCACTCTCGAACCTTCACCTCAGTGTTTCAGATCTTGCACAGTTCAGTCTAGGTTGTGAACACAAAGTTTTGCTGAAAACTACAGAGAAAGGACCTTTAATGACAATTTGCAGAGCTGCTCAACTGTCAGTGAATGAAGATCCAACTCTCGTTGATGTGATTCATGGTGTTGGTGCAGGAATGCTGCTGTATTTTATGAAAAATTTTACCACAAAAAAAAAAAAAACTCACAGAGAAGCTCATAATTTGAATGTTTACTATCTATCAGCACATAAAGTTTACTCTACTTCTGGCTTTCGGGCACACAAATATTGATCTCCAATGTAAGTGGGCTTTTGCTTGAGCGTAGATAAAACATCATATAGCCTGTGTGTTTTTTCCGCCGTGCACAGGTTAGATGACATAGAAGGGGACTTGGAGCTCACACACAAGAGAAGGGGATGAAGGAAAAAAAGGCCACGACGAGGGGAGTGCAGAAGGAGACGAAGAGAGAGCGGTGAACATCGCTATGTTGAACCATGCAATGAGGTGGCGGGAAAACAAAGAGAAACCACATAAGCCCTAGCAAACACAAGCATGCATACACACACGGCGCGAGAAGAAGATGAAGACACACACACATATTCAAGCAGTACATTAGCCGGAGCATTAGCAGCCGCCGCTCCTGCTCTTGTCTCAGTGAGGGCTAAATCGCGAGGACGCAGAGTGTTACCAAACGCAGCAGTGATTTGTTTTGGGAACGCCACAGCTGTCAGCTCTCATGGGCCATTCTGAGAGATGACAGCTCGGGTTGACCAAGGTGACAGCAGCGTTTGCTCGGGGGCCGGCACACTTCAGGTCATGTTTAGCAAAGCTCTGCTCAACCTGATGGCTTGTAAGATCAGATAAATCCACAGTGTCTCCCACGTCCACTTGGACAAACACACCTCCTATGAACAGCAACGGACAAGCGGATGGAGTGGTGGTGACAACTGCTGAAGCATCCCTTGCTCAGGAAAATAAATAAATAAATCGATCGATGCGTTTCTGGCTCGACACCTCTCACTCTGATTGGTGCATTCTTAAAGTCAAGGAAGAAAAAGTGCAAGGAGGAAGGAACTTGGATGCAGAATAACAGTGTCCCTCAGAGTCTCAAAAGGCAAGTTTTGACGCAAGTGTTTTCATCCTCTGCCTCACACATTTCTTAGAGAAAAAAATTCTATTGCAAGTCTAATCTTGAGATATTCTTTCCTGCATTGTTTGATGGAGGTATTGAGAGTCTTCACCTCTCACCTTTACAGACAAACCGAGCAGCTTTAAAGACACAGCAGTGCTGCTCCTGCTCTCTCTGCTCTTCTTCTCTCAGGGCCACGGATACATTCAATTGTATAGCCCAAGTCTATAAGATAGGCTCCGTCTCAAAGCCATATAACACACAAAAGGAGTCATTTATTCACCAAGACATATTCCTCCCATTCCTCTTCCTCTTTTTTTTTTCTAGTCAATGCAGGAGGTGAAATGAAGAGCCACCGTACAGCATACAGCGGTCAGCAGCTTCCATTCGAGACATGTATCTGATGGCAGCTCGGAGGGGGCAGTGAAAGAAAGCCGGCTACACCAAATCAGCAGCTGGAGCAAGACCGCCATCGCTCAAGTGCTGCATTTAGGGGCCACCCGCCTCTGTTTCCGCCTCTTCTACCATTTTCAGAGTCCCAGTTTCAACAATGACAAGCTCTCGATTGAACAAACAACATGGTAATCACAACCAAAGCAGGTCATTCAGCAGGAGAAGCGGTGAATTTAAAGGGTCTCTTCACCTAAATTTCAAAAAAAGGGAAGAAAAAAAAAGCACTGACCTCCACGTTATGTGTTAAGATATTCATCTATTCATATTTGAAACTTGTGCTTCCACACAAATGCAATTTAGGTGAACGGAATTTTGTATGAGGCAATCAGCATTTATTCAAAAAAATTAAGCAGCGGCAAACGCACAGCTTCTCGAATGTGAGTGTTCAACGCTTTTCTTTGTCGTGAACAATACAAAACTGAATCTCTATGGTTTTTGGAATGTTGGTTCGACAAATTAGGCATTTTATTCCATCCTTTTGGACTTTGGTAAATTGCAGGAGGCATTCTCAAAAGAGGAATAATTAAGAAAACCAGCAGATTACCAAAGAATGAAATTTATCTCAATTATGCTCAAGCAGCTCTAAACAAAAGTCCATGCACCTTTGCTGGATTAAATTGGCAACAAAAATGTCAGACATACAGCAGATATTTCTGATCTTTTACAAAATCAAAGAAAACTGCATTTCAGAGAGAAAATCTTTTTTTTTTGTGTAATTTGGTTGAGCTGGAACTTCACTTAATTAGAGCAACTCCTTGCACTCGGTTGTAATTCATGTCCAAAGTTCTGAGTGTGGTACTGCACTCTGATACAAGGTTTCTCCGAGAGTATTAAAAAAATGCACAAAGTGTGTGATTTTGTGCAAACGAGTGGCTGCAACTGCAACCCAAAGACAAACAGCGACTCAAATTGAACAAAAACAATGACGAGTTCAGGATAAAACAACAGCAGGGCCTGAGAGAGAGAGAGAAAAAGAAAGAGAGGGAGAGGTCTAATCAGATTTATTGCTTGAACAGCCTCAGAGACATAGTGAGTTAGTAGTTAGGTAGAGAAGAGGAGCTCTAATGGAGTGCGCTGTGACCTCTAAACTCTTTGCTTGCCTAATTGGCTTGTTTAATTTCAGCATGTCCAATTCCCTCCAGTCAAAGACCCCCTTTACACAGGAACCAATCCCAAGCTACCCCTACACAAACACCCAAAAAAAACTCTCCAGCGTTCATCCCGTCATTTTTTTTTTCCCCTCATTCCATTTTTTCCCCCACGAGCTTCGACCATGAGCCGGACTCAAAACCCATTCCTTCTAGCTTGTGAGTACAGCCTTGATTTATAACACACTTTTTTTTCAAATATACACTTGAACTTGTCAAACAATCAACTATAGAGAGAGAGACTTTTGCGTCTCATCCAAAGCATTAACAGCCTCACCAAGGCTACAGAGACTAAAGCCTGCTTTCAGGATGTCACACAGCAGAAAAAAGCTTTTCATCCCTCTGTGAAATTTCACTGCAAAAAAATAAAAAAATAAAAGAAAAAGCAAGGAAAAAGTCATCAGGAGGCAGGCTGACAGTCTGTGAGCGGTTATTTGTGGTCAGAGACGATTGTTTCAGTAAAGCATGCCACCAGAGCTCCAAGTCCCTGTCACCCTTCTGAGGCCAAATCAAAAGTGACTGTCCTCCTTAACCCCTCCTTTCTTTACACGCACACACAAAATCAAACCCCCTCCGTCAACACACACACATTCGCTCCCTGCCCCTAAATACACAAACGCGCGCAAGAACTAAAAACACCCACATTCACACGCTTAGCGGAGCCGTCATGGCATCACACCCGGTTTGTCCTGGTCACATCACAGCAAAGTCACTTTAGGCCCCGGCCAGACAGCTAAAGAGATGAGACGTGTGATGGAGTGAGAGAATGGGGCTTCCTCCTTCTTGTGTTTCTCTTAATGCAGCCTGTCCCTCTGAGCCACTTCTCTGCCTCCTTGACCGCACAGGACCGAGGGGAGACGGAGCGCAAGGTCCTTCTGGATCAAAGGCAAGAGCCACACTTTTGTTTGTCCGGGGTTTAACACGGAGCTCTAACTTTGTGATTTAACGAGGTATTCGCACGTCACACTGGATGACGACGCTACGACATGTGAAGCATCTTCACACGAGGTGATAATACAAGCTTGCTGAACATACTTTAGCAAGTAAAACCCACTCAAAGAACATCTTCTCTGTGGTGTTGGTTGATTCCCCCTCCATTAACATTCCTGTCAGCAGGTACAAGGATAAACTGGCTCCATGTGTCTTTATGTATGAGTTAACACTGTTTATGCAGTTTCATACACTTGCAGGTATATGTATTTTGAATTAAGGGTTTTCCAGCTGGTCAAGGCAAATTATTATTTAGTGGCAAAAACTGTCACTGTCAGCTAATCACTCTACATTCACATGGTGACACTCTGCTCAGCAAATGGAACAATTTTCCTCATTATTTGATAAAATTAGTTTGGCATGTCACACTGAGTGAACACAGAGTTCACACAGCCCTCTTTTAAGTGGTCAAATAAATAAATAAATAAATAAATAAATAAGCGCATAAATGAACCTAGAGGAAAACCAAACTGACAGTATTTAACAGATTGAATACAAAACCATGTAAAGTGCAGATCGAGATAGTTTTTTAAAATATTTGTTTGCATTTTTTGTGCATTTTGAGTATTGAATATTTACGCAACAGTTTACTAGTATTATTATTATTTAAGAACATTGTGTTAAATGACCAATAGTGGCAAACATAGGGTAAATTTTCACCTGCAGTTTGTCTCGGTCATGAGAATATTTTACAGTCACATCTTTCAGCTTGTTGTTTTAGGTTTCCAGCTGTAATTCAGTTGCTTTTGTGGTAGTTGGTTTCACCAATAAAGTTCTGATTAAGAGTCGTAACTTTGTTTATAAGACGTAACAGACACTGCTACCAATAATATGCTGAAGACATTGGCACATTTAGCAGCTATACAGTCCAATATTCTATGTAAAAGTTGGTGGAGACCAAAAAAGAGCTCAAAGAGAGTCAATACTAAAGTTACACATGTTAGGTGGTGAGCAAAAAATTTACTGAATTAATAAAAAAGAGTATATTAAGACACGTATTTAGTCAAAGTCAAAGTCAGCTTTATTGTCAATTCTTCAATATGTACATGACATACCAAGAATCGAAATTTCGTTACTCTCTCTTCGTGCAACAGTAGACATTAAATAAAGACTTAGAAAATAAGATATTAAAGGGCAAAAAAGAACAAAGGAAGCAAAATTAGAGGCGAGCAACAACTAAGAACTAAGAAAAGCAGAACTGAGTGACATGTAAACATGACCATGAGATAAAGTGACTAATATTCCATGAGATACAGCAAACTATGCAGGTTAAAAGTTGAATTCGGGTTACACACGAGTTGGACTTGTCTAAACATGGTGCTGCAATAAAATAATCTCTTTAAAATAATCTCTTTATGGATCAATACATGGTCAATTTATCTAATTTTTAAATAAAAGCGTCCTGTATTAGCACTGAATTCCCTCTTTTTAACATCCCTGCCTTTATATTGGCACCGTCTTTGAAAATCAGCAGGGAGGACTCAATAAAAACTGGCCAGAGATTGAAGAAGTGAATGAATGTGAGGAGGAAGGAGGAGGGAATCATCAAGGCAGGACTCAGTCGCCAAGAGTTGGCATATATGTTGTCAACCATCCCAGCTTCATGCCTCAGTAACAATTTTTTTTTTCAGCTGAGCTAAAAAAGCAACATGTTCGCGTTTGCCTACTTTCTAGTAGTGACTTGCACCAGCACACTATGTTATAATGGCAGGCAGTTTCTGTGGAAAAGGCAAACAGGATGGTGGATCTGCATTAAATGAATTATGTATAATGTAAAGCTTTCAAAACAAAGTGCAATAAACAATGAAGTTCATATTAAGAGAATCTCTGACATGGCATGTAAATATCTATACAATCTGAGCGGAAGGAAGTTTTTTTTCTTTTAGTTGTAAGAGGAATTTTTTCTTTGTAGGGAAAGAAAGAAAATAACACAGGAAACATTTACAACATGCAGAAATGCAATTAAAATGATATTCAGCTGGCCAACACATGCACTGTTCTTCAAACTCGGCGGTATGATAGAGGGCAGACATTACTTTCCAGAGTACTCTCTACTTTAATAAAAAAATAAAAGTTCTATTAAGTTTCAAGGTTTATTACTATTATCTCCAATATAAACCTGAATGTGTGATAAATGTTGCCGACGTTCGGTGCTCAACGCTTTGCGAGTATGAAGCCCACGGAAGGTCTTTGTGAACATGGGCTGAGGAGACACAGAAACAGAGCAAGGTGAAAAGTCAAAACAGAGAATGGAAGTAAAAAAAAAAAAAAAGGGAAAGCTGAAGTCGGAGAGAGATAAAGAAGAGTGAAAAACAGTGAAAAAAGAGATACAGCAGAATCAGAGACACAGCAAGGCCAGAACGATAGAGACGGAAGATAGAAAGAGGGGGAGACAGGAACGGAGGGGAGAGTGACTCGAGCAGCCAATATTTTTTAAACAGCTTTGCTTCCACTCAACTGGGCATCAAGGCCATTATCCCGGGGTTAATCCCCAATCCGACGGAGCTGGCAGCCTTCCGGGACAAGCCAGGGTGGCAGTCCATCAACAAGGCAGACAAAAATAACACACACACACACACACACACACACACACACACACACACACACACACACACACACACACACACACACACACACACACACTCAAACACATGCACGTGACACACAGCCAGACACAGGCAGGCATGCAAGCTGCAATTATTTATATAAAAAAATAACAACACAACAAAACAATTCGCTGCAAATGGTTTGTTCTTAGCTTCTTTGTCCTTTTTTCTCTCGAAAATATACTATTGTTCGTGTTTGTCTATCATTTTATCTCTGACTTCTTCATGCCTCCCTGTACGTTCTTGTGTTGTCAGTTTCCCTTGTTTCTTTTATCACACACCCTCCATCTGTCCACCTTTATTTTCCTCCACCTTCCCCACCAGCTCTAATCGTGCCACATTTTGCACCTCTACCTCGCGCTCCCTTTTCTCCGTCCGCTCTCTGTTTCCCTGGCCGGCATCCAAGGAGCCAAGGTGGAGGAAGAGATTGACTCAAAGAAGGATAGCCATGTCATGTGGAGAGGGACCAAAGAGGATCCAGGAGGCTTAGGGAGACTTAGCACTACTCCCTTCATCCCTTGCTCTTCTCTCCTCGGTCCCACCTTGCTCATACTATACCCGAAAACAACACCCGGACCCTCCGCGTTTCCACCTGAAGGCTTCCACACTTCTCGCCGTACTTTTTGTACATGTTCACGCTCGGTGCACCTGCCGATAGATCTGCCTTCGTAAGCCTCCTATCCAGCTTATGAGACTAACGTGCTCCCTTTAGAATCTCCAGGCCTCTTCTGCCACAGTGCCCTCTCACCTTCAGCCACACAGGTGTTAAGCCTAAAGTGATCTTTTGGAAATCCAGCCATAGTAAGTATGGAGTGGGATGATCTCAGAGTGACTGGAAAAGGAGGTGTGACTCAAACACGTTGCCGTTAATGTCCTTTAGCCTAAACACTAATGGCTGAGTTCCAAGTCGACCTGAAGTTCCTCCAATGACCTACAAAACTATCAGTGAGACTATCTGACATGACATGAGCTTAACAGCAAGGGTGACAAAAGCCATCTGACCATCTCCGTGTTGTCTTTTTGTCTGCGTCTTCCTCCTCGACGCTTTTGCATGTGTGCGAGTTGTGCGAATGTGTAGTTTCTGGGCTATCTTTCTCTCTAGGCCCCTAAGCCTGCTATGTCTCCCATGGTAACTCCCTGACTGACGACCCGGGGCTTAGCCTAAATTCTCTCTCTATTAAAAGCTGTGAAATGCAAATAATGAAACATCTCATTACCACTGTCGGAGAACCCAAAATGAAAGGAGGGGAGAGTGGGAGGGAGAGGCGGGGGACGACTATAAAACAACGAAAGAGGGCTTTACGGTAGGGAGGGAGGGAAGGTGAGAGGACAGAGAGAAAATGAGCGCGAGTTGGAAATAAAGGAGTGGAGAGAAAGGGGAGGAAAGAATGGGAAGAGGAAGGATGCGAAGGGGGGGTGAAAGGATGAGAGCAGATAGCCAGACAGTGAGTCTTTTGTTTGATGTTTCCATTAACATAGAAAGTGTCCAGCACCAGCCACCTCTGCAGACAGAGGGGGAGCCCTGATGAACTAGGCTGTGAGTTAGTAGGTGTCATTCAAATCTCAAATGACCAGCACTGGAATATTCCATTTATAGATCTCATACTGAAGTTTAAAACACACCATCGGTCGAGGGCTTTTTATTGCTGCAGAAGTGCAATCAAATGCAATGTATGCACAGGTAATGCATATACTTTTCAAAAAGCAGTATATATATATATATATATATATATATATATATATATATATATATATATATATATATATATATATATATATATATATATATATATATATATAAATGCTGTCCCATCATTAATCAATCCAAAACTACACCAGCTCAACAAAAATGTACAAACTGACATTCTATTTTTTTTTCTTGACTACATATCTGTGAGGTACATGGAAGTGAAATCACCACTGGGAAGTTTCTCTATTTGGACATTGCAGGTAGGAGTACGGTAGCAACGGCGTTGAAGTCTCATGTGACCACATCACCATCTGCTGCAAAACCCCGATTTCATCACCAAAACAGTTTGGAGACTCATCTGCTGATGAGTAAATTTATCTGAGGTCGAGTTTTTAGGTGTGACACTGTCCAACAGCAGGATTAGTTCCTGACTTCTGGGAACTCTGTATTGTGTAAGTTTTTTTTTTTTTTTCCCTGCGGTCACGGATGGGTCACAGATACATCAGAAATTTGTTGCTTTTTCTTTCCACAGAGGGGAGTGCACAAAGCTGCTAAAACTAGTAAATTTGTAATGGAAATTAGTTCTTTAGATTATATTCGCAAACCTGCTGATTGTGATATAATGAGTAACACTGAAGGAACAAAAAGCGCAAAATCACAGAGGCCATAAAGAAAGCTTGAGTGGAAATTTGAAGAAAAATTCCTAAAATTATCACCCAGCAGATTTTGCTAACAGACTTTCCAGTTAAACTTTGACCAACTGTACTACATAGCTGCAAAAAAGTGTGTGGATGCCAGATCATAACACCTTTAAGTTATTATCAAACATCTCATTCTGATATTATGGGCATTAATATGCTGCTAACAGCCTCCTCTTCTTTGAAAAGGCTTTCCACATGATTTTTTGGAAGCAGCCTGCAGGGATTTGCTCCCATTCAGCCTGATCACACTGATGTTGGACGATGGCCTGACTCGCAGTCAGCGTTAGTCCATCCCAAAAGGTGGTTCATGACATTGAGTTCAGGGCTGTGTGCGTGCAGTCAAGTTCATGTATATCATATTAAAGGAATGTTATAAAATATTCTGCATATTAAAAAAACACATTCTGTCACGCGAAGCCCAAAAACATCTTGAAAACATTTTTTGAATGTTGGTTTGAGAATGTTCTTCCAACGTTATCGTGGAACAATCTGAGCAAGTTTTATAGAAGAAAGTTCTGTATTGTCTTCCTCAACAACATCCACAAAACATTTCAGCCAGAATATTGCAATAATATGTCACATTACAGGAACGCTTTATAAAAAATAAAAAAAACACCTGAGGCTTTGATAACATCTGGAAAATACTTTTTAGACGTTGGTTTGAAAACCTTCTTTTGTTGACATGGAACGTCATCCGTGTTCCTGACAACATCCTCTGAATGTTGTTGTTGAAGCATTATACTAACTTCATAAGAACATTACTAGAAACTAAAATATTCTTAAAATGTTCTTAGAACATTTGATTAAAACATTTTCTTAAAAAAATATTAAAAATTGTAGGTAATTGTATACAATGTTGCGGGAACGCTCCCTGCCAGCAGGGACACTCCAAAACCTCAAAAACAGAACCACACCTGAAATCTGAGAAAGATAAAGTAGTTTGCACACATTTGGAAATAAAGTGTGCCAAAGTTACACACATTTCTTTGCAATGATGGATCACAAAACCCTGTTTGAGTGAAGCTGCCTTGACAACCTGGCAATTTTTCTTTAACCCTTTTGATGATCAGAATTCAGCACTTCAGGCCTTTAATGACTACAAAATCTATTACAACAACTACAAAAATAAGACCCAGGTTGCAACAAAAAAAAAAAACAAGCAAACATAATTTTCTTTTATTCTCTCCTTCTCCCCCGAGCTTGCTTTTACATCCCTCTCCCTTTTCTCCTCCAGTTTCTCTCATTTTTTTAGTCATTTGGCAAATCTCCGTTCTGTTTTGAAACACACCAAATGGCTTTGTGGCTAAAGTGGTGATGACAATATAAGGCTATGGACTGGCTCAGAACTCACATTTAACACCTACCCTGATTTCTCTCTCTTTCTGCCAGCAAGCCACTCGATGTGTATGTGTGTGTGTGTGTGTGTGTGTGTGTGAGTGCGTGTGTGTGTGTTGTCCAGACCCTCTCATAGGTCTTAACACAAAACCTGTCACAGCAAAAAGCAACCTGTCACGACTCAGCTAGACACGACTGTACATGACTGTATCACAAAGAACACAAGCAGCCTGTTCCTGAGCTGTTAAAACAGTCACTGCAGCCACCAGCTCCGAAAGGTCTCAGACACCAACACACGTTCACGCACACAACCATAAACACATACGACAAGTCTATGAAGGAAATGAAACAAAAGGCACTATATGTTAGAAAAATACCCAAATCACATAGTACAACCGTAGCAGTCTTAAAGGGAAATAGATGTCTGAAATGTCTGACGACTGAAAGCTAATTGTTGTTTGTTAAAATGTGTGGTTTCTGAATGTGCAAGTGAATGATGGTGACTCACTGCTGGTGGCCAGTCGCTATCTGGTGCCGAGGCGGGTGTCCAGAGAGTGTGTCTGTGTGTGCAAGGGTAACTTGGTGTGACTGTCGCTCTGTCAGACAGCAAACAGAGGCATCTTTCTCAAATCCACACTGGGCCGCGGCTTACAATGAGCTCATGCAAAGTGGGGAGCAAAAAAAGCCGCAGCTTAAGTGTGTACTCACAAGTTCAACAGGCACACCCTGCATCCCCACTGAGCAAATATTAAGAGAGACTTTACTCCCGGCTAATCTAATTCACAAACACTCCAGAGCACACACACAAAACACGGAAAACATTATTTTACTGCATTAACTTAGCCCTTCACGTATATCATTCACTTATAACTAACTAACGTTCCCGCAACAACCTACCGCGCAACAAATAACTGAGCAGCACAGTGATTTACATATAGATAGAGAAGCGTTTATAAAAACACATTTGTATATAATAGCCCGAGGCTGTGTTGTCAGTCATCAAGCTGATCAAAAGGCAGCTACTATACAACACTGATGAATCTTGGAGCGCTTTTGCGAATCTGTCCTTCAACGGTTAGGAAAAAAAAAAAAAGGGAGGTGAGATAAAGGGAGAGGAATCAAGGAGAGAGGAGAAGAGCATCTAAATATAGAGAGACTCGCGTTTTGGAGTCAGAAAAGAGACAGTGAAGGGTAAGAAAGAGGGAGGGAGGCAGGAGATGCAAGAGGAGAAGGAGGAGAGGACGAGGAGGAATGGGGGGGCAAATAAGAAAAAGCAATAGCGATGGAGGAAAAGTAGCACTAAAGCTGCAGAAAGAAGAACAGAATACACAAGCAGTGCAGCTCCAGATCGATGTTTGTACAGCCTCGGTGGGTTTTCTCATCTGCCGTAGCCTTGCTTAGTGGACTTCTGGAGAACTAGACGTGGAGGACACTCAATTTTAACCACAAGACTTAGGAGCTCAATATACAGCATAGTATATCACTACAGGTGTTCGTCAATACGGACGTCGATACCGAGGGTCTACCCCCTCAGTGATCGTTTCAACAGTTTCAGCAAACTGGCTGCAGCCCTTCTGCTGGACTAAATTCTCCTAGTAGTCAGTGAAGATGCAAAAATTATTGAGGCTCTTTGTTTTCTTTGTTTCCGTGCTGTCATTGGCGGTGCATGGGGGGAAAACAGCTGTAATTTCATGCTATGTCTTCTAAATCCACCGACAATGTAAAGCAGATTTAAGGTCAAGGAGGAGTTTCTTTTGCTGAAATGTAATTGCTTAAAACCAAGTGACTTTTTAAAGGGATATTTGCATGGTGTGGCTCGAGGCCGTCGTGTCCTCCGTGACTGACAAAGAGTCAGGTCCGATCAGACAAAACGCCTCACCTGGATCCTCACTTCTGTCCTGAGAATCCCTCTTCTGTCATCCCCTCTCTCTTCCTCCTTCCCCTTAGCTGTCTGTCTTTTCTGTCAGGGAGTGTTTACTTGAATGCGCTTTGACGTTTGACTGTCACCTGTTGACTAACATGAACGGCTGCCATAGCTCGCAGGCTTTTTGGAGGCTTTGCTGCTTTTTTTCCCCCTCCACCACCATCCCTCCGACAGCAATAGAAAGAACTGCAAATTCGTGCACAGAAGTGGCATAGCCAGACATAAGAGACACAATGAGAGAGAGAGACAAAAGGACCACTGTGTAAACTCTGATGATGGTGGCACTCGCCATCGCTAAGGACAACATCTAGCTCGGAAACCTCATTTTGAAGAAGTCACACATTCCCACATTGTGAGGCAGTGCCAGTATCAGGTGTCCGTCCAAACCACCAGCCACCAATCAACCACCACCCCCTTGGTGACACACCATCGCACACACCAAAACAACCAAGAGGGTGAGTGTGGGGGGTGAGATAGAAGACAGGACCAGGGGGAGAGAGGGAGAGGGAGATAGAGGTGCGGGGGTGAAAAAAGAGAGTAGTAAAAAGAAGAGGGCAGGGGAAAGAGCCAGGCAGAGACAAAGGCAGACAGAATGACAATGAGTGAAAAGAGGAAGAGTAGGGGGAAAAAAAGAGAATAGAGAGGACGAGTTGAGGTGAAAAAACGCATTGCCAGCTCACCGTATGCATTTATAGAGCAAGAGGAGAACAAAAAGACAGCAACGATGACACTTCCACGTATGTTTCGGTGTGTGTGAACGCAACGCTAGACAGACTAGCGAGGGGGCCGAAGCAGGAGATTTGCCCCTTTTTGCCACCGAAAAAGGGATGCGAAGCTACTCACTTCTGTTCGCATATTGGATCAGCTTCACCTCTCCTGTTCATAAAGGGAACTCTGCCGACACAGAAGAGCTCATAAAATGTCCAGCAACTATGACAGAGCTCCACTTTCCTCGCCGATTTATAAAGTTCACATAATAATACACAAAGGATCCATTTTTAGCAGTGAAAAAAGCCTTCATAAAACCTTTCGGAATCAAAGTAACCCCTTCTAACCTTACAGGAAACTTATTCAAACTCATTTTTGTGATTTTTTTTTTTTTTATTTTTATTTTTTTAGGAGAAAACTGTTGCATTAACGGGATGTATAAATATGAGCTCGGGTCGGGGGGGAAGGATAAAAATGAGAAAGGGAACAGGGAGAGGGTAAAAATGAGAAAAGGAGGAGAGGAAGGGTAAAAATGAGAAATGGAGTAGGGGAGGCCACATGAGGCACCTGGCCCACTTACAGCAGAAGAGGGGGTGGAGGAGGAGGAGAGGTGGAAGATTAAGAAGTGGGAGGGAAAAAAGAAAAGGAGAAGGTGGAGGAGGCAGCAGAGGGAGAGGATGAAGAGGAGGAGGAGGAGGAAAAAAGCGAGTGAGATGCAGCTGGGAGAGAGCAGAGGGCACGGGGAGGATGAGGGGAGGCTTAGGGTGAAGTGAAGGAACGTAAAAGAAAGGTGAGGAGAGAAAAAGGGTGCGAGATGAGAAGGCGAGGGGGAGAAAAAACGGCAGATGAAATAATGGGAAGGGGGGGAGAAGGGCACGGATGGTGGAGGGGGGGAGGAGAGGTGAGAGAACGAGAGGAAAGAGGTGGGGGCTGGAAGAGGAGGAGGAGAAGAAGAAGAAGAAGAAGAAGAAGAAGAAGAAGAAGAAGAGGTGGCCTTGCGATGCTGAGAAAGGAGGTGGTGTGTGCGTGAGCGGGATGAATGTGTGTCCCTTTGTGTGCGTGTGGGTGTCTAAAATTATGACGAAAAACTAACACCTCACCCAAAGTATGAATAACCGACCACAACAGGCCAATGTAGGTTCAATCTCTTCTCCCAGCACATTCGAGCAGCCTGCCTATACCACTAATATCCCACTAATACCACCCACAGTCCTCGCTCCACCTCACATCAATGAATATTTCATGTCCTGATGGCACTTTTAAAGCAAAAACTAATTAGCAAATCCAAGTTGATCTGGCATTAGTCATATCAGGCCAATTAAAAGCCCAGTTCTACTGTACATGTTAATGGCAGCGAAGTGGAATAATTGTATGTTGAGCAGGGGAGAGAATGTTAAACAGGCCTTGTTAGCAGCACTTTAGCACTCTAGCCTGAGTCCATGGCTGGATTACAAAACTCTACAAAGCAGAATAATGTTCGTCAGAAACACGCGCACACACACACACACACACACACACACACACACACACACACACGCATGCAGGCACACACACATCTTTGAAAGCGTCAAATGAAAAGTCTATCCATTAATTAGAGTGTCGCCATGAATTCCATGGGGTCGGGTCTGATACTTATAGCTAAAGAAGAGAAATAGTTCCAGGGAAAATGATGGTTTTATGCTTCGGTAATAATATTAAACAGGGATCCCAATATTGGCAGAAGCTTACAGGTCAGATGTTATGCAGTATTAGTGGGAGAGAACCGTTCTCTGTTCCACACAGTGTTTCTGCGGTCAGCGCCAGTCAACATAAGGTTGTAAAGGCAGTGTTTGTGTGGTATTCGAGTAGAGAAAGGTGCTGGTTTGTATTTGAGTCTTTCCAACCTTTCCTCTGTGTGTTTTTTTTATGTAGGAGTTTAGATTGAGACAGACAGCACTGACACACACAGACTAAACTGTGCTGCACAAAAAAGCGACAGAATAACAAGGGCTAGAGCTCTTTTGGAGTGGATGTCTGTTTCATCGCCCCCCTCGCCGCCACCCCCAGCCCTCCTCCTCCTCCTCCTCCTCCCCCCCACTCGCTCTCCTTCACGTTCCCTCTTTTCCTTCCTCTCTCTGCCTCCCCTGTCTCGTTCTCTCACCTGAGCTTTGATATGGAAATCTCTCACCAGCCAGAGCCCGAGGCTAGTTGACTGTTTCTAAAGATGTATTTGCTCAAAGCCGCTCAATTTCTCATCAAATGCTCACACTGTGTGTATAAAAGACAAACTCTTTCACTGGGAAAATAACAACTAACAACCACGTACTTATACGAGGCTTTCAGCAGTCTGCAAAACCCAGACTCCAACAAAGAGGTTTTTCCAAGCCAAAAACCTTCAAGTTCTTAATAGCTTATATAAATTTGACTAAAAAGATGGTGACCTTTCTGCAAAGTGGAGAGCTGAGGACGCCAACTATCTTGTCGATGGAGTATTTCAAGTTAGTGTGCGTGCTTGTGTAGACAGCTCTTTCCCGCTGGTTTACCAGTCCTGCCATGATAGGTAATTATGTTACATTAAGGAGTCCCAACCAGCACGTCGACAACGCGGAACGAAATAAAGCGACAACTGGAGCCATTCAAGGACGCGAAACAACTTGAAAAAGATTTAGAAATAAGGGAATAATTTGGGAATACGAAATATTTGGGAATACGAAATATTCTAGTAAAAGAATGCAAATCAAGTCAACAACAATAATCAGTCCCATGTCAGCTCATTACTAGAGAGTGCTGTTATCAGTGGCTCAGGTTTCAGAAGGTGGTCTTGTGCAATTTAATGTGATCTTTCAAAAAGACAAAAAGATTTTTAACTTTAACAACACAGCTCCTGCAGACATATAACACTTTCCGTCAGAAAGTAGTAAGAATTCTAAAACCCCAGTGATTCATAGCTTAAAAATCATTGGAGTTAATTAAAAACATAAAGCTTTGGAAATATGAAGGACGTTGTTAGTAACTGCTTCACACATACAACATCAATAATGGAGCTGAAGGGATAAGGAAGCATAGATAGACAGATAGATAGATAGATAGATAGATAGATAGATAGATAGATAGATAGATAGATAGATAGATAGATAGATAGATAGATAGATAGATAGATAGATAGATAGATAGATTAAACCTTTATTGATCCCACAGCGGGGAAATTTACAGTGGAACAACAGCAAATAGAACAGTTTGAATAAAAAAGAGATCAGCACGCAATGCACACAGTGCATAGACAAATATTTTCTCCTCTGGAAGAAGAAATACAATATTTACAGCAAAATTTCTATGAGATATATATATATATATATATATATATATATATATATATATGATTTATATGTCTTCCTTTGTTTTTTCATTAACAACGGACAGAAGGCTAATTGAAAAAATAATATGTGCATGTTATCTAGCTGGCTTGCATTACCTGACATTTAAAACAAGCCCCATCATCATTTCACTTACTGCAATTTGTTTTGACAGCATCAGAACAAGTGAAAACATACAGAATATTAAACCAACAATTAGGAGTGCGTTTAGCAGGAGGAAAAAAAAAAAAACACACAAGAAGGCTGGCTGATTAGTTTTAAAGGCTGGTCCGGACTGTGCGCATTGATGCAATTGATAACTGATGTTTAGTTTTGTTTTTTTATATTCTGTAAATTCCAGAAAATTTTCCATGATGCAGATAAGCATTGTGTGATGACGGTTAGAAAGAGCCAGTTTACTCTGCATTCCTAAATAAAAAGAAAAACACACCCTGGTGAAAGTACACAAAGTGAAATCCCTCATCTGCTTTCTCAGGAATGTGTGACCCACAAGGTCTTTTGCAATATCAAACAACCGGTCAGAAAGTGTCTCACTTTTTAAAAAGTGACTTGCATTTAATTCCAACAACGAAATCAAATTACAATTTTTCTTCTTACTTCAGGACTTTTGATTCTTACTTGTCCATTGAAATTGTAAATTACCCTCCAATTTGAAATGCAGGGACAAGAGAACAAAAGAAAAGAACAAGGGAGATTATTGTTTTCATTGACATCCAATCGTAGGTGGATGCCTGCGTGCACACACACACACACACACACACACACACACACACACACACACACACACACACACACACACACACACACACACACACACACACACACACATGCACACGGCTATGAAATATTAACATCTATGTGAAAAGACAAGTGGGGTGGTGGAGAGTATTTCTCTATGTGTGTGTGGTCTGGGGGTGAGGATGGCTTAAACTCACCTGTTCTCTCTGCTGGGGGGAGGGAGGATGGGCATGTTAGACAGGTGGATAGGGAAGCCAGCTGTTACAAACACACACACACACACATCCCCCACAGCATCCGTGTAACCCTGTGGGGATTAGGAACACCTGTATTCAGCGCTGCACAATGAGCTATAGAAGCAGCTAAGCTAAAGGGCCTTGGGAGTTATTAGGGGATGGGGGATGGAACTTCAGAGCTGGGGGTTAATGCGTGTCTCAAAATGAAATAGATGTGAGAATGATGTGTAACAGATAGAAAACTGAGTTGTCAGAAAACTCCAGAGAGACTCGGGGTGTCGTGTAAGATATGTACACGAGTGTAAATGGTTCATTTTGCAGTTTGTTAGCCAAACAGGTGTTCCCATTAACAAGTGAGCTCTGAGGGGCGATCAGGATGAGAAAACTGGCAGAGAGAGACAGAGACGGAGAGATGAATGGAGCACAATGTGGCTAACGGGGAACAAATGTGTCTTTATGGAGGATTTGCCCTCTCTGTTTTGGGAAATTGTGCAGTAAAAGAGACAAACTTACAGTACAGATTATTGTCATGTTGTCTACACAAACACACGCATGCATGCTGCTGTGTTGGTGTAGTATGTTGCATCCCTGGGGTTTGCACAGCTAGAGCCGAATAACCTGCTACCACACAATTCAGCCCACAACCTGCATGGGAGCACTGAGCACCACCTACACAGCTGCAGGCTTACACTCACACACATCCACACATCCACACACACACACACACACACACACACACACACACACACACACACACACACACACACACACACACACACACACACACACACACACACACACACACACAGCAAAGAGGCAAGTGTCGAGCTTCAAACCTGACTGCCACCAAAACCAAGCCCCCTCCGTCTCGTTTTCTCACCCTGCCACACCTTTGCTGTTTCCCCACAAACATCCAAACTCTGCAGCCGGGCGAGTGGCTAATATTCAGTGGAACCACCTTCCACAAACAGCAGCTTGAACCAAGAAAAAGCCAGAAAAGTAAATTCAACTCACTTATCTTGTTTAATCAACTCCAAAAGGCCCATTCATGAGAGATAGTGCAAGTGGAAAGTGCTTGAAATCCTGCTCATCAATCCCACAAGCACACGCGCTGCTAATATTTTTTCCATCTTTTGGTCGATCTCGCCTACACTCCTCCTCCACTCATCCTTGTAGCTGTTGTCTTGGTCTGTATTATATTTTCCCCGTGGAACACACAGATGGAGGTGCAGACACACACACACACACACACACACACACACACACACACACACACACACACACACACACACACACACACACTGAAGTCCAGTGTTCTTGCAGTGATTACACTACACAGCCCCACCTTAGGGAAGCAACCTCAGTGCTAAAGCAGGGGGAAACCTACAAAATACAAAGCATTCTGGGAGATACTTAGGTGACAGTGTGGATGGCGAATTAATTTATTTATTGAAATGCCATGATGCTTGAGCATTACAGTCGAATAACTGAGCTTTCTCCTCATTGCACAAACTGTGTCGAAATGGACACGTGCACGCACACACACACACACACACACACACACACACACACACACACACACACACACACACACACACACACACACACACACACACACACACACACACACACGGTGCAGTGATTGTATTACTGAATAAAAGACTGTGGAGGGTTTATCATATCAAGTGCCAAACCTTAACTCAGTAGTTGGAAGGACAAAACAACCAGACAAATCCAGGGAGGCCTAAGACAATTTGGGAAAATGGCTTGATGGTCTCTTAATCCCAGAGATCCAGTTAGTCGCTGTCAAAGAGAGGAAAAGGCCTAGATCTAGCCGGCTGTATGGAGTTGCAGCCGTGAGGCGGGAAGGAGCACTTAAAAAAACTTTTAAAAATGTGAAGTTTGTAGTCATTTCATTCATTCATTCATTTATATATATACACGCACACTACTGTTCAAAAGTTTGGGGTCACACAGGCAATTTCATGTTTTCCATGAAAGCTCACACTTTTATTCATGCTGTAACATAATTGCCCAAGTGTTTTCTAATCATCAGTTAGCCTTTCAACAACGTAATGTGGCATTAGATCACAGGAGTGATGGTTAGTGGAAATGTTCCTCTGTACCCCTATGCAGATATTCCATTAAAAAGCAGCCATTTCCAGCTAGAATAGTCATTTACCACATTAACAATGTCTAGACTGGATTTCTAAATCATTTAGGGTTATCTTCATTGAAAAAAATGCATTTCTTCCAAAAATATCAACATTTCTAAGTGACCCCAAACTTTTGACCCTTTGCATATATATATATACATATATATATATATATATATAATACACACACACACACTGAATATATATGAAGGTGTCTGAGGCTCACCTTTGTTTCATTAGCTTTAAATTAGTGTTAGTAGTCACGTGTTCTCATGACTTGCCATGAATTTGCATTTGTAGTGTAGGACTGGATTCACCTAATGTACATAAACCTGTGATGTACACTTACACTAGAATCTGCTGAGTTTTTGTCTCACACTACTATGTAAAAAGTTTGGAACCCCCAGTGCACAGAAGCTGACGATCAGGTAAAGATGTCTGTCACAAGTCATTAGCGCTCACCTGGCTGTAGCTACTGGAGGTGCACGACAGCCAGGCGTGCATTGCCGTCCTCACAGAGCGTGGATGAAGTGGGGTTATTTCCCCCCTCCCCTCTCACATGGTAAGCATGGCAGAAAATGGAGGAAGACGGAACTGACCGGTTTGAGAGGGCAGACAGACAGCAGACACATCCACACAGCACAGGAGACAGACTGAGAAGCAGCGAGGGAGAGACGCTTTCAGCTCCAGTCGCCAATAAACAGAAAAAAGCACTTGACGCCACTCTTTTCAACTCTCAACACGGATCAGATGATCAACAATTACAACAAAAAAAAAATACCCGAGAGCACCATCTGCAAACAAAATCCCCACCACCACCACCACCACCACCTCTCCCTCTCTCTGTGTCTTGTCTGGTACTCAAGGGTTGGGTGTTGACGCAGCAGAAATTTCCAGCTGGAGAAATCCCCCTTTTGGAGGTTAATCGAGGGGAGAAGGAGGAGGGTTTAAGCCCTCGTCTTCCAGTCTCTCTGAGCGCTTTCATTTTGAATCCCCTCCAGACGGTTGCACGGATCATCACCCCGTGTTTTTCTGTGGCACGATATGTGTGCATGACAATTTCTGCCCCCCTCCTCTCCACCGCCACCTTCCCTTCCCCGACCAATGTGGCAATAGGCTGTCACGCTGCTCAAAACTTTCGCGAATTTCACCCGAATCCGCTGTTTCATCAAACTCGATCAGCTGATTGGAAACCCAGCAGAGAATGATGCATGTGTCTGCGAGTGTCACGTTCACCCGAGGAGGTTTTTTTTTTTTTTTTTTTTTTTTATAACAAAAAAAGTACCAGCTACAGAAATTCGAGGATGACATTCATTCAAAAATAACATTTACGCACACTGGATTTGTTTGGAGACAATTACGCACACTGGGTTTTCTCCTTGCGCGCTGTTAACAACATATAATTTGAAAGTATTTCTCAGTAGCCATTTGGTCCACTTTGGAAATACGTCAAAACACATGTTCAGACACATCATAAAAGTAGATATGAATTCTTTTTTTTTTGTCTGTCTGTGTTCTCTAATCCGCTACATAACGTGTAGAAATGTACAATGTGCGTATCCCGGCAAAGAATGACAGCTTCTCCAAATATCAACAAGCGCAATAGACAGCTGGCTGTCACGTATGGAACAGGTAGGCGTACTTTCAGACTGTCGCCTGCTCACTCGGTCGGTTATGTTGCTGTCAAAATACGCTCATGCCGTGGCTAACATGATGCCAATGGACCGGAATATTCTTTTTTTTTTTTTAAGCCAGAAGACGGACAGACAGGCCTTCACATTAGTAGCTTTCCCGAGAAACACTACCGCGATCGCGAAGAGTTGCATTGTGTCATGTCTCCAAACCTGTGCGCCCACCAAACTATCAGCTGTGGACGCTCCGTGAGGCAGAAAGAAACACACACAACTAATTGTTGACATGGTACAAAGCCGTGGAAATGTGTTGCGATATGCGTGGCGCCTGAATGAGGGGTGGAAAAGCGCAAACCTGTTAGCAGGAGGTGGAGGAAAGCGGGGCTGAACGCACGCTGGAAGGGCTTTAACTAGTAATATGAGGAAGTCAGACATACCTGTTACCCCATGGGGTCTGGGCTGGACGCGGTGTCGGTCCTTCGGAGTCCAATCCGCTGTGACAGCCCGAGAGAAGAAAGGAGGGGACGTCCAAAGCGCCGGGTACTGTCCTTCCTCTCCTCTGTGTGCTTTCTGTAAAGTGTTATTCCCCGTTTTTTTTTCTCCAAACTCCCCGCTCCTCTTCCTCCACCAGCCCCCTTTTTTTTCTTTCTCTCTTTCCCTCCCCTGCTTTTCCGTGTCTTCGTATCAGGAGCCTCCCCCTCCTCCTCCTCCTCTGTGCATGTCTATCTCTCTCTCTCTTCCTCTCTCACCGTCTCTCTCTATCTCATTCTCCCCCCTACACGCTCTCTCTCTCTCTCTCTCTCTCTCTCTCTCCGTGTCCCCGTATCTCCCCTCTGTCTCTCTCTCTCTCTGTCTCTCTCTCTCTGTCTCTCTTTTCTGGGCAGAGTCAGGAAATGAGACAACATGAACCCACACGGAGCTTATATCCATCTGATCTAAGATGAGTCTTATCAGAAACACCCAAAACATATCATTTATTATTATTAATAATAACAGCAATACTTATAATATCACTAATAGTAATCTGCTTTATGATGTCAGCAGTGGGGTTGTCATGAGTCTGTGGGGCTTCTGTCTTGTGCGTCTGTTGCCATAGGGCTCAATAATGACCAGGGGATTACTGTAACTTACCCCCTCTTGTGGCAACAACAAGAAAACACCAGTCAGTCACATTTTTGAAAAGATTTTTTTTTTTTTTTTTTTTTTAACACTTTGACGCTGTTTGGCTGGAAAACACCTATCACAACCATGTGATGTGCAGCCTGCAAGCATAGTTTTTTTGGCAAAAAGTCTGGGGTAATTCCACCTCAGTCTGACCTCTCCCTTGTTCGCGCATGATGGATTTTTCTTGTTATACGTTGTTGTTTTTTTTAAGTTATGGGGGGAAATTAGCATGAGGTGATAAACGTCAGACGCTTGTGCCAGACAACAGAGGAGGGGGGAAGTTTTGTGCTATACCAAATCAGCTAGTACATGTATTGCAATATATAGTTCTTCCTATATATAGGCAATAGTACAGAACTGATCCCATGAGATTAAAATCAGCATAGAGATAATTGATGAAATACTCAGAGATGGAAGAAGTACTCAGACCATTAGGAGCTTTTTACTTAGGTGAAAATACCAGTAAAATATTCAGTAACAAGTAAACCTACTGCATTAAGAAGGCAAAGAAGTAAGAGTGCTAGACCTAAGTGCTGAGGAATAGTCCTATGATTTATATGTAAAAGTATGACACATCACCTTAGATTGTTAATGCAACAATGTAGGAGCATCATTTGACTCTTCTAGCTGCTGAACTTAGGTCTACTTTATCTATTTCCCAACATATATAAATATATATTTTTATATCGTTCTTTAGCGCAGCGGTTGCCAACTTAGGGGTCAGGCACCTCCAAAGTGTCTCGAGATAAAATTGAGCGGCCAAAAAAAAAAAAAAAAAATTGAGCGGCCATGGGATCATTAATGAAGCACAGCATTAGTTCAGGCAGCACACTGGACTTCCACTATTGGCTGATTGGCACTGATTTTTGTTTGCAGTTTGCTTTACAGTGACCAGCTCATTCACAAATACACAACGACTAACATCCACTTTCTCAGTTGAAAAGCTCAGACACTAGAACTTATCACTGTTCGCTGGTAATCTCATGATTATCACAACTCTCTCCATTACCACAACCTCTGCTTTATGTGGTATTTTATATTGCAGAGCTCTGCCAAACAGAACAGATTCTTTTCCTCGTATTCTAACTGTATAGATATTTGTTATATAGGCATTACGGATGGGAAAACTCATGACGATGGGGTTTTTTGCAGTCATAAAGTTTGGGAGCCGCTAGTTCAGAGGAGTACAGTTGTCTCAGAGATTGAGTCGATGTAACATGAACTGGTTACGCTTAAGTAAAGTACAAATATTCAAAATTGTGAATTCCGAAAGTGGTGTTACTTGCCACAATTGCAAATACTGCATGTTGACGCAACAAACAAGCCGACTCTGCTGTCAGTTGCTGCAGAAGCGTCCTAAATTAATTTTTTTCATAAAATGGAGAACTTGCCTATTCTTAACTATTGTTATCAAAAACTATAATGTCTACAGCACGAGTGAGAGTGGGTTTGTGTGTCAGTGCGTACAGTGAACTCTGTGTGTGCGTGTCTGTAGTAATGAGGAACTGTGGCTGGGCCTGTTTCTTAGGAAATAAGAATATATCATCTGTGACCAGGAATCGTTGTAGGTTTGAGGAAGTGGGAAAAATTTATGGGGAAGAGAGCAAGTGGCACAGCTAAGAACGTGTGTGTGTGTGTGTGTGTGTGTGTGTGTGTGTGTGTGTAGAGAGTGATGTGCGACCTCAAACAGCAGGGGGTAGATCCGTGCCTCCATCAGTCTGGGTAGTTGGCTGCCGAGGGCCGGAAAACGAGAATGTCAGGCCATGTGGATTAAGGCTGTAGGTCTGTAATGCCCAGACGCAGATCTCTCTCTCTCTCTCTCTCTCACACACACACACACACACACACACACACACACACACACACTCTCTCCAACTATGGTCTGCAAACAAATCACAATCCCTGCCTGAAACAAGCTGCTTTACTCAAAGCTCTGCTCGCTCACGCCAATGTGGCCTTCCAATCCGCCTGACACGACAAGTATGACCCCAGAGTCTCCTTATGCTACCTCCTCAACCCCACCCCTCCCCCGCTGCCTCCCCCTCTCCCCTTCTTTGTGCTCATGCATGGGTTTAGGCATCATTAGGCCACTTACACATGTATTCAGTCCCAGGAACACTCATCATGGCAATCCACTCAGGAGAGACAGGAGTGCTGTGGGGGAAAAGGGGGATTTTTGTATTACACTGGTTTTTAGCCTGGGTGTGAGTGTGTGTGTGAGTGTGTGTTTGGTACTTACATTCACAGAGCGTCCTTGAAACATAAGGTGATGGGTGTGTTGTGGGCTTGTGTGTGTGTATTTGCTTTACGGAGGGGGGTCAGTGTATCAGGCTCAGAAATGCTGCTTATCCTAAGGGACAGTCAGTCTTTCACTGTATTCTGCCTCCAGCCACCTAACTTTGACTTTTGAATAATGAAAGTAAGCGTGCTGTTTTCATTTTGAAAGTTTGTCACTGAGGCCATGGAGAAGGTGGTACTCAGAGACACATGAGAACAGAAAGGCACATGTCTTCTCTCAGTACAGGAAGTGAGACCAGGTCCTTTTATGACGACTTGCATTTGAACTGCGACAAAAGGATGAAGACGGTAAACGCACTTTAGGAAAACTTTTTGAAGTCAAGCATTAATTTGCTTTACCAGCCCCCTCCTCCTTCGCTCCTACTGTGGAACGCAGCCGTGTAATTGGTCACATTGAATTAAACAGCAAAAAAATCTACAACTGTCATAAAAATAGCACAAGGTGCTTTCAAAGCCCCATCCACTACCCTTCACTATCAATTTACCAAGGGGAACAGCTGTGTGCTGCTTGTGCCATCCTAGCCCTGCTTGTATAGAAGGCACAGCCTGCGGCTGAAAGAACACTATCTCTACCAGGTGCAGGCAGGGGATGGGGGAAGGCTTTACAAAGGAATATTTGGCACAAGGTGTGAGACAACAATATGTGTGAAGGTGCAGCTTAGTGATACTCAAATCAGTATTGGGAAACGACAAGGCTTTTATAAAGAGTCCTCCCTCGGAGAGAAAGAGCAAATTAAGAGTATGGTAACCCAGTCCATAGGTGGTAGGAAGGAGGAGGGGAAGGAACGGAATTAAGGGACCAGGAGGAAAGGAAGAAAGGATGGCATTAATAACAGAGGAAAGGAATCCGAAGAAAAGGCAGATTTCTCAAAGAAAGTGTAAATGAATGAATTACAATGAGGAATGACACTGGGAAAAGCAGAATGAATCGAGGTTATTGGATTTACAGGATGTAAAATCATCTGGAGGACACAGAGAATGTGTTTGTGCTCGCTGCCCACACATTTTGTTCCTGTGTGAAGGCAATGTGTAGCGGTTGGGGGGTGGAGGGTAGGAGCACAGGAGCTGCTCACACCACCGCCTGTCCTTGTGTCACCCATAGGACTTCCTGTCCTCCCAACAGTGGCAGGCCTTTACGTCTATTGTATGTATATGATGAAAAGACGCCTGTGGATGAGGCTGCAGATAGCGCGCTCATCAGCCCTCAGGTCATGGTGTTCTTTGATAAGAACCAATCCTGGCTGGCCTCACCGTGTCCATCGGCATGTGTGGACAAAACATTCATTTTCCCCAGTTCAGGGCAGGAGTGATCTTCCTCCCAAATGAAAAATAGGCAGACTCATATTCAGGCGTTTCATGCCTCTGGCTGACTCGCTCTATAGCCCTGCTAGCCACTTTACTTTAGGGGAATCCAGATCTTTCCTGTTTAACATATTCTAGTTCTCTGTGTTATGAATCCTACATTAAACTGCCCTCTCTCCCTCTGCATCTTGCTATCTTCGTCTTCCTCCGTCTGCATGTCTACCCTCTTGATCCCTTCCTCCACTATCCTACCCCCTCTAAATCTCATTTACTCCATTGGAAGTAGTAGGAGAAAAAAAAACATTGAGTGAGAGAGAGAGAGAGAGAGAGAGGAGTACAAAACGACCTTCTCTTCCCCGAAGCAAGAACATCTTCTTATTGTGGAGGTCACCGTCTCAGTTCAGCCCCACGCTCTGAACACTACTCTGCTTGTTTTAATGATGCACAGAGCGGAGGGAGAGGGAGGGAAAGAAAGATAGAGATAGGGAAACTAACATAGTATCAGAGAGGGAGAGAGAAGAAGGGGGGAGTGAATGGAGATGGGAGGATTGGGCTATTTTTTTCTTCCGTCTCTGCTCTCCCCCACCCCCCTCTCCTACCTTCCCTCCCCCTCCTCTGTGCAGAAAGTGCACCTCTCTTTCCACATCCATCTTGAAAGGTTCTTCTAAGCTGTCTAACCTCTCAGCAATATTATATATTATTGCTTGCCTCAACCCACACTGAAACCTGGGTTGCTATGCTACAATAATATGACCTCTCATCTCTTCTCCTCCACTACATTTCCTTTCTCATTGCTTTCGCTCGTTTCAGCAGGGAGGCAGGGGAAGGGGTTAACAGCATCCCCCGGTCAGCTTCTCCCCATCAGGACTCTCTGTCTCTTTAATGACCTTCTTGAGCTCGATGGCGCTGTTTGATTTGACCCCACTGACCATGCAGGGTCACGACCCCATTCCACACCACAACAAATTATCTTTGACCCTTATGGGAGAGCCAGGATCTTATTTATGCTGTCTATCTATATAATCATGCACCATATGCAACATCTATCTATCTTACAGGAAAACGTACTCATTATATAATGTATATATAACGTACTGTTGGGTAGTTTCATCTCTACTAGTGCACCGTATAATTTGTGAAATCTTTAACTACATCCTGGAGTAAAAAGTGCAGCACTTTCCTCTGACATCTAGTGAAACAGAAGTGTAAAGTAGCAAGTTGTAAGTACTCACATCAATTAAAGTACACCCAGGTTGCACTAAGTTGTGGTATAAAAATAAGTACTTATTCACTTTGACAGAGAGATCCAGTTTTAGATTCGGACTGATATGAAGTGCTGGTTCTGAAATTCTCAACCCAAATCCTAACGCACAGCCAAAATTCTCTGTTACATCATCCATCTCCAATCCCTTCCTCCTCCTCGTTCTCTCCCTCTGCCATCCTCTTCTTTCTCTCTTATCTCTGCTGGCCCCGTCTCTTGGGGGGTCGTTCGTTTTTGTCATAATCACCTTGGAGATTGGGGACCGGTGCCCATGGCAGAGCTGAGCTGAGCGGAGGAGAGGAGGAAAGAGGATGAGAGAGAGACAAAGGGGGGGGGGGGGGGGGTGTTAAGATGAGCAGTGGAGGACAGTCTTGTGCTGCTGGTGGAGGTGGTGGTGAGGAGGGGGATGACGGCTTGTCTGGCTGAGCCCCGGCTAATGTGAGGGGACAGCCTTGGCTTTGCCTTTACCATACTCGCGCCGTTGATGCCAGGCAGAGCAGGGAGGAGAGAATAGACGGATGAAACGCTCTCCTTTTCAGCGCTGCCTTCACCCGCCCGCACTGACTGCATTTGGAGGCGCGTGGGGCCCCGATGTCACACCCTGTAGGTGTTTAAGCTGCTTACTTACACCAACAAGAGAAAGAGATGAGGCAATAGAAGACAGGGAGACAGAAAGGGAGAAGAAGCAGCAGAAAGGATGAGAGCGGGAGAATGGGGAAGAGTTAGAAGAGGATGGGGGCGGAGGTCACGGTTGTAGGTGGTAGTAATGTGTAAGTATCCCAGTTTGACTGTCTTCACACCAAGGAAAGGGTTTATTTTGTGTGGGGGATATTCATCACGCATTACGCCTTTGCAGTTTTGCACACATCTAGGTGTGACAATTAGATGCTGCACTGACAAGCAGGAAGAGGCTAAGAATCAGGATTAAAATATGATAAAGTGCGTTTCTGCAGCCCCACCCTGCTGACTTTTCTTTACACTCTTTCCATAAGAAGACGCTTACTGGGAAGGCGTGGGATGCACCAGTCAGGAGATGGTTTCCTCTGAAGCGGGAGACAGGGGTCGTGGTGTGCTGTGTGAGTTTTAAAAAAAAACCCTATCTTGCTGTCAGGTGTATGTGTGCTTTTTCACTGAGGTGTGAGGGGGTGATGATGTCATGTGTTGGAGGGGTTTAGCATTCGGGGGCCAGGGGGTGATGGGCGCAAGAGGGGCTTTTGTCGGGATCATTTAGGGCTGCCACCTAAGAATGGACACACGCACGGACAATAGGAGGGTCAAAGGGCGACGGCCGCACAAAGACGACTCACGCCAACAAACACAAACACGCTCGACATTGTGCTCTTGGTCTTTTTCTCCGTGAGCTGCTCTCACTGTTTTAACTCGCGTTTCCGTCCTCTCAGCAGCCTTCTTGTTGATGCATGCTGGTTAGGTTCTCAGACACTCCCTCCTCAGGTCACTGGCTCTGTTTGTCCTCTCCCTCCTTTCCTTCAACCCTCTCCCCTCCATCCCTCCCCTCCTCCAACTCCTCTCTGCCTCTTCTCCTCGCCTGACCAGTTCCTCTAATTTGGTTTCTAATTTTTTTTTCTGTACCTCATCTCCTCTGCCTTCAGCTACGTGGGGGTAAAACACAGCCCCTCCCCTCGGCCGTGTTTGTATTTGCTCTGTGAGTATACGTGCACTGTGCGTGTGCATGTGTGAGTGTGTATGTTTGTGTGTGTGTACGCACCTGTTTGTATGTAAATCCCCTAAAGTACCTCAGGTTTTGAGTTGTGTGGTAATTTTTTTTTTTTAAAAGATGATTTAACACTGATTGGCCTTTGGGAAAACCAAGCCCCACACAAGACTCATGGTTAACATGCTGGGAGAAATGTGGGTTTATGTGTAAAGCACACAGACACACACACACACACACTTGCACGCACACAGCAATGAAAAAAAAGACAAGTAGACCAGACAAGTGTATAAAATGTGAGGCGCACAGTCCTATTTTGTTATACATCTGAGGCACAGCAGAATTTTTTCCAACATCAACCTGACATTGTGTATTTACGTGTGTGTGTGTTTGTGTTTATGTGTGTGTGTGTGTGTGTGAGCGCATGTATGTGTGTGTGCTGGACAGTGAGAGAGAAATTGAGCGCAGCGTGGTGGTAGAGCTTACAGTAAATGGAGACATTTAGGAAAGCAGTAGACAGTCAGACACAAACACACAGATCAAAGAGGTTTGAGCATTACAGTACACTGGGGAACAAAAGGAATAGAGAGAGAGAGAGGGAGGGAAAGAGGATGTGAGTGAAGGTGAATAGAAACCCCAATCAATATGCCATCCAAGAACAGCTTGAGCCACACAAGGAGCAGAGAAAACTGAAAGAGGGGTAGAGACGAAGGGAGAAAAAGTGGGTCAAATAATGAGACTGGAAGGGTGAGTGTCTGCACAGAGGACAGAGAGATGGAGGGAAGGAGGAGAAAGATGGATGGAGCTGCGACAGAACGAGAGTGGGGTTTGGTAGGGAGAGGAAATAGCATGAATGAGGGAGTCACGAGCTCCTGACCCGCGCTGACCCCTTCTGCCAGGAGGACCCGAGGAGCTCGAGGCAGGGGAGGGGAAGGGTGAGGTCTTGTGGGAGGTTCGGATAAGGGAGGAGGTGATATTGATGTGACCAGAAGACGGGGGGAAGGGAGATGATGTGAGGAGGGAGAGGAGTGAGAGTGAGGGTCAGAGGGGATGGGCGGGTCAGCTGGCCATCCAAGGACAGTAGGGAGGCCATTTTTTTATTTTATTGTTGTTCTCCCAACCAAGCACATAAACACCACTGCACACCGTAAGCTCAGAGCCTGAATTCACCTTGATACTCTCATCTGCCTCATCTGCGCTTATTCTCATATCTCACTGACATTTAGCGTCTTATGCACATCACCTATCCGGCCGGATAACATTAGAGATGCTCGGATTTTCCACTCTGAGCACTTTAAACCAAACTCGATTCATAGAGAAATCTTTTATTGTTGAGAGACTCTAAGAATGCCACAGTGCAGCCTAATATGTGGTGAGTAACTAGAAGATGAGTAGTCGTAAAATGTTGCTGTTCAGGATGGATTATCAACTACGTTAAGCAGACTACTGCCTTGAGGCCGCATAAGCAACTCTAAGATCCTAAAAGCTCTAGATTTGCAGCGATGACTAGTTTGTGCCAGTTTAAGTGAAAATTTGAGAATGCTAAAGTACTACAGTAACAATATTGATTTCAGGTGTATTATCTAATCCTGTGGCTTTGTCTTGAAGAGATTCCAACTGCTAAAATCTAGAGTTGTCCCTTGGAGAAATCACACTGCAAATCTTTGTTCCACCACACAAAACTTTACAAACTGTACAGAAAGTAACAGAAATAGAGGATTGACTGAGACTCCTTGGCAGAGTAATCTGGCCATGTCCACAGGTCTTTGCAAGGAAGATACACTGCTTGGCCAAAAAAAAAAAAGTTGCCACCTGGATTTAATTCGCAAAATAGGTGAGAGCCTTCCAGTGGATAACATCCTGCAGTGATGAATATGTTTCAGTCGACAACAACTTATTTAACCCTAACTGATGCAGTGAATAGCTTCTCATTTCTTAAACAGCCATGTTGGAAGACATATCCTGTGTGGCAAAGGATGTTATTGTGTCTCAGAAGGGCGAAATTATTGACCTGCATCAAGCAAAGAAAACAACAAAGGAGATTTCTGAAACTACTAAAATCAGGTTAAGAACCATCCAATGCATCATTACAACCTGAAGGATAGTGATGAACCATCATCTTTGAGGAACAAATGTGGTCTGATGAGTCCAGATTTACCCTGTTCCAACATGATGGGCGCATCAGGGTAAGAAGAGAGGCAGATGAAGTGATGAACTCATCATGGCTAGTGCCTACAAGCCTGTGGGGGTTAGAGTTATGATCTGGGGTTGGTCAGGTCTAAGTTCATCTACATTATGTTCCCAAAGAATGAGGTCAGCTGACTACCTGAATGTACTGAATGACCAGCTCTTTCCATGCAATTGAGTTTTTCTTCTCTGATGGCATGGGCATATTCCAAGATGACAATGCTAGGATTCATGGGGCTCACACTGAGAATGAGTGGTGAGACGTCATTTTCACACATGGATTGGCCTCCACAGAGTCCAGACCTCAGCCCCATTGAGAATTTTTGGGATGTTCTGGAGAAGACTTTGTGCAACGGTCTGACTCTCCCATCATCAATACAAGATCTTGGTGAAAAATGAATGCATCTCTGGACAGAAATAAATAAACTGACATTGCAGAAGCTTATTGAAACGATGCCACAGTGAATGAATAGCACACTCAAAGCTAAAGGCAATCCAACAAAATATAGAGAATACAGAGAGTGCAACTTTTTTTTGACTGGGCAGTGTATGTTGACATGTTCCAGTAACAAAAGCACAGGTGTAAAACACCAAATTAAAGATGGCAGATGTGTGTATGGGTCCTGGGGTTGTGCATGTTGGCCTACTGTCATGGCTTCTTTGGATACTTGGATAAAATGTAACCAATTAAACCATTTAAATAGTGATTAATCTTAATGACAACTTAAAATGTCTGCTGTGAAAAGGGCCCATTGTGTTTTGTAAAAGTTTGCAGACAGAAAAGCGACGTAAGTGTTATTTGTGGTTGATGACAGGCAGAACTAACCTAAAGCCTTGTGTGATGTTCTTTTTTTTTAATGTGTTAATTTCAAACTGCTGCACCACATCAACTGATGTTCAATTGTGGAAACAATAATGTAAGATTTTAATGTGGTTTATCTGGCACATATGCGACCAACTGAAAATGTTTAGGTGATACATGACTGTCCAAAATTGAACAGCAAGCATTAAAATGGTTGGAAGGGTTGTTCTAAGAGCACTCCAGTGATTTAGCATTGCACTCCTGCAACATTGATAAACATAAGTTCATGCAGCAGCAGAATTAACACTTATTCAGCACATTCTTCTTCCTTGTCAAAAACCTGGTATCTACATTACCCACAATGCAACTCAACTGCTGACAGTTTGGTCAGAGATCTGGGTGGTCGGAGTGTGATTTTGGGTTCAGCCTCTAGCAGTTAGCCTCAAGCAGCTACAGAGGTCTCTTAAGCTTACTTTCTGAGATTTTTTTAGTTTTCAGACTGCAGCCCCTTCAGTGAGTCAAGAGACATCACTGGAGGCAGTTTATCAGATTTTTTTCTTTTCGTGCAGCTCTCTCTGGAGCCACAAAATACTTTACACAATTTACACATTTACTGCAGCATATATACCCTACACTTATGCAGCAATACCTCCCAAGAGCTGTAAACGCACCTTGATGTGTAAATGGAGGAGATCCCCTTTAAGACCCCATTCAGTGCAACTGTTTGGTTCTCACTAGGGATTCTTGCTGCATTTTATACTGGTGTCTCTCTGAAATAAAAATCAAGTGTGAAATAAAATGAAACATGATTTCTTGCATTAGATTTAGTGACAATTTTTTGTTGAACAGTTGGTAAATTTAACAATTGTTTCACAACGTCGGCCATGTTTTCTCAGCTTTGAAACACGTGAAAGTAAACCTCAGAAATGGTTGAGAAAAAGTAGAACAGTGTCATTTTAAATTACATCTAGATCCTGACAAACATACAGTAAACGACAGAAGTGAATGCACCCCTTTGCAATATCCCTGATATGATATCAAATAATGCATAACTGTGTGGACTTACAATGTTTACATTACTTCTAAGCTGAACAGTAAGGTTGCTCCCATGTAAAAGCACAAGCCCCTCATCTACCTTTATTTTTGATTTGACAACCTTCTCAGCACAGAGGATAACAATGTTACACATTTCTGGAGAGATGCCCTGCCATTCTTTCAAGACATTTTTTTTCAGCTGCTCTTTGCTGGAGAGGTTGTGTTGCTCTGTCTTATTCTTTAAAATATCCCAAAGGGGTTCTATTGGATTCCAGTCAGGTGACATACTTGGCCAAGTCATAATTTTCACTATTTTTTCTTTACAAACTCTTGTGTGATTTTGGCAGTGTTCATTGGATCATTATCATGCTGTAATATTCTTCTTCTGCTCAGATTCTGGACACTAGGTGTTATCTTGTCAGCCAGCATTTTAGTATATTCACAGGCATCCATGGTGCCATCTCCCCAATGCATTTTTTCACTCATGCAGCCTCATATCACACTCCCACCTCCATGCTTCACTGTCAGGACTATGCATTCATCGTCCCGGTCAGGTTCATGCCAAACATGCTGGATCCCCTCTGAGCAGAGCAAATTTATCCTCTAATCAAAGATTGTGCTCCCTGTTCATAAAGCTTCTTTTCTTGAGCAAAGTTTTCTGTTGCAGTTTTGTATTGAAGAGCAAGCAATGTTTTTCCCTTGGATGCTGTCCATAGAGGTCGATGCATGATGATTTTATGCACCGTCCTTCACGCTGTCTGAGCTGTCACAGAAACTCCAATTTCCTTCAATAACCCCTGTGCCAAGTCTGAAGCACTTGCCCGTCTGTTTTTCAGAGTTAGTTGTGAAAGTGGCACACTGTCCATGGAAGCTATTTTAGGAGGATGGCAACTGTGGCTCTGATCAACAGTTCTATGGCTTGCTCTAAACCTCCAGATTACTACTGCAACTAGGTTTCAACTGAATCTTCCTATCTTCCTGGATATTGTTTTACGAAAACTTCAAATTCTCTGGTAACATTTGTGTTCACAGGTCATTTTATATCTGTGTTCATATAGTTAAGTTGAAATCACAAGTTTTCTAACTTGTATGTCACTGACCACAGGTGTATTCATTTTTGTTGCCCTGAGTTTTTTGACTTTTGGCCCTGTATTTGCAACAATAGTGTTTCTTAAAGCAGAAATACAATGGGAAAATGTTTATATTAGCTTGATATTTTATTGACAACAGTCCAACAAAATTAACCTTAGTAAGGAGGGGGCTCTTTGATGGTTTCACAAGAGCGCAGACACATATATGAGGAAGAACAAATCCCATAAAGGTCAAATGAGTAGCTAACAATAAAACCGGTTAATTGCCTGCGCTGTCAACAATGATGCTAACAGTCTTCTCGTTCAGTCTTTCGTTCGTATTTGAAGGCAGCGTCTTCTTCGCATTACTTGGGGTTGATATGTCTGTTGATATGCGGCGACTTCGATATGTCTTTCATTATAAGTCATTTTATGTTAGGAATACAACAACGAGCATAGCAGAAGTTGTGAGATGGCTTTGAAAGACTGATATTACACAGTATTCTTTAGTATAGTTCCTCATTAGGGGAATACTGACTCAGTGAATGTGGAAGCTTTGACACACAAATGTCTTTTCCTCAGCCTACACTCACATTCACACACTCATTGTGTCTCTATCAAGTGAAATTAATACATAACGAAGGAGCCGAGTCGTACCGTACAAACGTACACTCCCTCGTGTACCTCCATCCTTTTCTCGTACAACCTCCCGCTTTCTTACTCTCTTCTAGTCCATACTCCCTCCTTCTTCTTTCACACACACACACACACACACACACACACACACACACACACACACACACACACACACACACACACACACACACACACACACACACACACACACACACACACACACACACACACACTCTCCCTTTTCTTCAGCCTCCTCACAGTCCAGATGGCCTAGCTGCCCCCACACTCACTCTCCCACATACACTCACTCCATGCGCTCCACCCCACTCCTCCTCTCCCGTACGGGAACAGCACTCCCTTTTGGAGGAGTAGACCTCACCCTCCATCCTCCCCCACCACCCCTCATCCACCCAACAACAACAGCAAAAAAAAAGAGAAACACCACTACCATTGTGCTCACATTCGCGATGTATACACACAGCTCCCCACACACAGGCATACTCTTCAACACATCTCCACTGTCCCTCCACAGACCACAGGCTTATATACGCCCACTCGCATACACACTGACACAGAAGATCTTCAGAATTCTCCTCTTGTGCGGCATAATGACTGATGGGAATATTGTAGGAATGCGGGCACTGTAGGTGTGATATACTGTACGGCGCAGAGAGGCATGGTCAGACAGAAATCAGACTGGGGCACTGGTTGAATCTTCGGTTTGGCTGTTTTTATTGCTTTATTCTTAGCATTGAATCGCGTAAAACAAGACCATCTCATCCCTTCTGGTAACGCAGAGAGTTGGAGGATCAGCTCATCGACATCTTTCTCCGGTGACTCAGCTGTTGCTAAGCGCAGACATGATCTTTAGAATGTCTTTCGATGTGGTTGTGTGACCGTATCACGAGCGCTACCTGCACCAACATGCCTACGTACAGTCGTGTTAACTTATCTGTATAATTAGCCGCTGTGGGGTCAGGGATACAGAAGCAGAAAGATGATCGTCAGAGAGAACTATCAGAGAGGTGTGAGGGCTATTGTTGGCGAGAGTGCGTTCATTGGCCGGAGAACGAAGGAGAAAGAGGGGAGAGTTTGGTGCATGAGTAGAGCGTGGTGGTGGTGTGAAGGGGGGAGTGTAGACCAGGGGAGGAGGAGGAGGAGGAGGAGGGTGTGGTTAACGGTTACAGCGCTCACAGGAAGCCGCGAGGCAGGGAAAGGGGAAGTGAACCACCCCCACACTGTTCCAAGGCCGCGGCGGCGCTCTCCTCGAGGATGGAACTAACTGACCTCAGCTTACAACTCCCACCACACCTTTAAACCCTCTCACGCACACAAAGACAGATACACGGTGCACGGCCACTTGCTCACAGCAACCGCGATTATCGACATAAAAGTTGGCCGTCATGTCATTTCTCACGTATCCTTGCAGCATTGACTGCCGTGACTGCACCTTATTCAGTTTTTATACACTCAACATCCTTGTATATTGTGCTTTGTATCCCTGTAGCAGAAAAAAAAACGCAGCACAAGGATGAAGCTGCATCACGGCTTTGGCCCCGCCGCTGCAAATCCCCTGTTCTTTGTAGGACTGCCAGCCATTTTCCGAAGTGAGCTTCTAGACTGACATTCCTCCCACACTATACACACAATTAAATATTATGAAACTTTAGAACATGAAAATCATCTGGCAACGCTTTGTAAATTGCTTGATACGGTAATCCATCATTAGGATCAATTTATTGCTGTTAAAAGTGTAATTATTTAGTAGATCAGAGCAGATACACAATTTTAGAGTTGGAGAGGTGTTAGTCAGCAGCCAAAAAGTGTTTAAAATGAAATCTAAAAGGCTTGATATGGACATGGATGCATTGAAATCTTGAATCGAATAGAATTTTGTAGATTTAATGCATGTGATGGGGTGTTTTATTATTATACCACCAGTAATTCAGTATCAGGTGCACCCGTCCTGTTCTTACCTCACATGAGCTGACCTAAACTTCCTCGCCGACCCGCACACTGTGCTGTATGTCGGCCAGCTCGGCTCACAATTGGCCACCATATTTAGGCTTTTCAGTCCCTACACATGTTCGTTCTCAGCCAAATGCCCACAGGCGGCATGGCTCAAACCCTTCAACCCGGGTCAGCTGACTCACAGACCGAATGCTATGGGGCAACAAAGGTTAAAGCTGTGGGAGAGCTAGCATGAAAACACAGATACACACACGCACACATAAATCACGCATACACACTTTGCATCGTACTCACAGCAGTAATTAAAAATAGAAAACAAAACAAACTATGATTGTGTTTTGTTTAAACATTTATTGTTAATAATTCAAATTAACACAGTAAAAAATTGCAGAAGGCACATGACAAAATATAAACATTCCCTTCTTCAAGGTGAACTCATTGTGTAATATAAATACAAAAGTGACCCTTTTCTTAACCGTGCACACAGTGTTACCTTGGTGACCAGGTTTTAATCTCTCCACAGAGAGCTGGTTCCCAATCTGACCCTTAACCCTGATGAAAGAAAGGTCACTGGGGTCACACACTCCTCTGGTCCATTTTGTGTGCGACCATTTTCATATGAAAGGACGTTTGTGAAATCAGTTTTCATGGTCGACAGAAAGCTGGTGTGAATACATTTAGTGGTAACACAATTGTCCAGATATGATTACTGCGAACCAGACTAAAGACGTCTGGAAACAATAAAAACAAAAGGCTGCATCTCTCTATTGTTGTCTAATTATTGTACAGGGAGTGACAGTTTACGTCCATTGAGATTTTAAAACCACATCAATATTTACACCTTCCCTAAAAAAAAAAATCAAGATGTTCCTCATTTTTAATCCGGTCTTTGCAGAAGAAAAAAAGTCTGCACAAAATTGTCAGAAATCCCAAACATACTGAGAAGTAACATTTATTTTACTTGCCACCTTTTTGCATGATTACTCTCTGAGGAGTCCTATAATCTGGGAGCAGTTAAGTGCTTCCTTGTATTTGTAGAAGCATTTGCTCGGATGGTTAGTGGAAAATAGAACCGGAAACTATTGAACAAAGTATGATACGAGTTTAGAAAGGTCTGACTAGACTCATAAAAGTTCTTCCATTTCATTTCGCACTTCGTTTTGTACCTGTGAGTTTTAGATTGAATTACACATTTATCTCAGTAAGAGGTCACAGTATAAAAAGCGATTGCTTTTTGTCCTCCTGAAAAAAGGTACGTACATGCCACTGCACAGAATTCACCAGAAATTTCTTTTGAAAATCAAATTCTCACAAAATGTCTTTCTTGGGGCTGAATGCCTGCAGTTCAGTTTCCCATTAAAATAATTTTCAAGGAATTTTTGATTCATCAAATGGTTCTGAGGAACAAGGACACAAACAAGAGATGTAACAAGCGATGAATGGTCCAGGGTGAGTAAAGTGAATGAATACATCTGTACACAATTAGATATGCCGCATCTGAAAGAATAATCTCTCCAAAGGTATAACTTCTAAACATCTTTTTCCTTGCAAGAACCGAAATGCACAAGTAACAGTTTCATTTTATCTTGATTTAGGTTTATTTAAAATGTTTATATGTTTATGTCCTACGGAATTTTTTTTATATACCTTTACTGTTCTGGTCTGCATTATGCAAGATGATGCAAATGCTGAACTGCTTTTGTGAAAAGATAAAGAAACAAATAAAATGAAAGTTCAAAATGGTTTTAAGGATTTAAACCACTTACATTAAAATTCTAAGAAAAAAAGGTAAGCAGTAAAATGCTTTTTTTTCTTAAACCAAATTGAATATAAATTTCCTGTCGAAACACATTTAAAATACAACTTTAAAAATTGATTTCCACAGAATTTGTCATAAACGTTGTAAGGTAACAGAGTAACAAATGTTGCACTAAAATATAATTTAGTGCAGCCTGCCTTTATATTTGCATCCGATTGATTGCGTGCAGGTATTGACATAATAGTTACGTAGATTAATGTACTTTTTTAAAAGGCTGCACGTGTAATTTCTTTCTTTCTTTTTTAGTCTGAAGCAATATGATTATGAGCACTAATCCACAGTTTTTGAATACGGACAACAAAACAGATTAACGCCTCCAGATGGGACCAAACAACACACTTTGGATCGCTGGATAAATATATCACCATCCGAAATAAAAATGTGTCTCACTGTTGTAAAATAACATTACATTTCAGCTGGGATATCAAAGCGACACATGAAGAAATTCTTTAAAAAGTGAATTTTCAAGAGTAAAGCAGTCACTCTTGAAAGCAGTGTCACAAATAGGGGATTCAGGCCATTTATCTTTGAGATTAAAATAAAAATGATCAATGCAATTTCCACATGCAACTGCCTTTTGGTTAGTGTGTAAGCTGCTCCCTCTACTGGTTAACAGGCAGTCAAGTTGGGAGAAACTGTTGATATCTGCATCTCAACATTAAATATGTAAATAAAAAAAACCCTGTCAAATGTCATTTCATTTGAATATTTTCATTTAGAATAAGTAGAATGAGAATTTTCCTCCACAGTGCTGACTTGCAATATCTAAATTAGAAAATTAGGTCAAATTAGCTCAAATTAGAGAGGAACCTGTTTAATTAATTTTAGCCATTAAAAAAACAACAAAAAACTCTATTACTAGATTGATGAGTAAAACACTGTCTAATCAGCAGCTAAAAAAAAGTATTTCTGTTTGAACATCAACATATATTCCAGGAAGGTCCAGGCAGGTTTTATTTATTCATTAATTATATTTTTTCTGTGTTCCTCCTCATATTCTGCCGCGGTGAGTTAGCGTTTCATGGGCTGACGAACCTGAGATTGAGCCTGAAATCACCATTCTCAGGTTGGACAGTCCTAGAAAGAACCACTCAAGAGTTTAAGCGGGACTGGATGTCGCGTTCAGGCCTCTCCGTGAATCTCGCAGCGTCCACACTGAGGGCAAATGTTTGACAAAAGTAAAAGTTACCTAGCAGAAAAGATGAAAAATAAGTCTCTCTTAGGATAATGGTCCAGATGCATTTACACATCTGCAAGGATGCACATTGTGTGTGATGTGCTGGTGGGCGTTGCTGTTTTCTTCATATTTTGGAGGCACAAAAATGTACTTTATGACCACGGAAAAGACCGTTTTAATAGTATTTCTGGTCAGACTGTGTGGTCATCTAAACTGACAATCAGAATTGTACACAAGCTGATTAAAAAAAAAAAAGAAACAAAAAACAAACAGGTATCCTTAATGTAATTTAGGTCTCTGCTCAAATAAAGCTTCATTTTGTGTTATTATGTTATTAAATACATTAAAGCTAAAATAGCACCATGACATTGATTTAAAATTATATTATTTGCACAATTAGAGATGTTAAGATTTTGGCGCCAGAAGCAATCATCCCGTAAGAATAATAAAATAATAAATAAATAATAGAATTTTAAAACTATAGTTTAAAAAAATGCCATTGATTAAAGTGACATTGATTTTTGTTGTGTTGCTGTTAATATAATTAACATTAATTTTTGCTTAAAATAAAAACTCGTCTCAGCCGGAGATACATCATACCTCATTTCAATAAAATAGAGCTTCTGATCTGATGATTAAACAACATATTTAACATAATAGCATGCTATTTTTGTGCAAATGTTCTCATTCAGAAAACTCCAAATACAGTAAACGAAGACTAACGCCACATCTGGCTCTCTGTTGTTAGCTAACCTGCACTGAAACCACTCAGAGAGCAATTAAACACTCAGCCACCAGAGCTTAATGCACAAACTGCATCTCATACTAAAAACATCTAAATCACCCTGGCCTGACTTTATGAGGACAGTCCCCTCTTAGAAATATTTTACTCTCATGATAAACTGTGCAGATGGAGAGTGCAGCAGAACACACGAGCACATAGAGAGAGAAAGAGACTGAAAGCAGAAGGAGGGAGGAGAGAAAGGGAAAGAAAATACTTTACCCTCTTCAGCGGACTAATCTAAACCCTCTTCACATGATTCAGAAATACTTCATTGTCTGAATAATTCATCCTTACCTATCAGCATTACGCTGCTTCTCTGCTCTGCTCTGCTCTGCGTTGGCCTACTCACACCATCTCTTCACATTTACAATCCAGACACACTCACTGCCAGAGAGCACATTAACCAAACAAATAACAACCATAAAAACAGAGTTACTTCCCATGTTTTCTTAACAGTCATTGCAATGATGGAGGACTGCAGCAAGGTTGTGAAGTCTCATTCTGTCTAAGAAGCTTTCAAAGTCTCCTCTGCATACTTCTTACCCGCACGGCAGACCTTGTGACTCCCTCAAACCCAGGCGAGGCCAGACATGGGGAGACAATCTTCATCATGTAAAGTGAAAAAGAAATACAGGTCGCTGAGCTATAAAGGCCACTCCTGCTGCCTTTACCAAGCTGTGACCTCATCATGCTCTGTACTACCAATGGAGATGCAACTCACACACACACACACACACAGTGACACATACACCACCTTCCTGTTTGTCAGTGCCAGTGGTAAACTTTCCACTGACATCTCCATTCAAAGGGCCAATACAAAGTTTCATTCATTTCATCACTAAAAATAAAATACATCTGTGGTTGATTTAAAAAAAAAAAAAAATCTATTTGAAATGTCAAAATAAAAGTATAGCAGTCAAACTTTTTAATTTATTGCAAATTTAACACATTCAGTTCAACATTTTAGTAAAAAAAAAAAACCTACTTCATCTTTGGCAGAAAAATTGAAACCTTTCAAATTTATTGACAGCTGCAAACAGAAGAGCAGAACAAGAATAAAAACGCAGCTGCTGAGTTTCCTGATATTCTTAGCTCTTGCTCGTCTTTTGACTGTCCTTCTCACACCTCCTCGCTCAGAAGACGATGCCTCTTGTGTGTCAATATCTGCCCAACAGGCCACTGTTGTCTAATTGTCCATCAGCCTCGTGAAATGCGTGTCAATCACACTTTACCGTGGCTGACGTCTTGACAGCTGTCAGAGTGATAATTATGGAAAGTGATGGAAGATATCAAGGTTACTTTCCATGAAAAGAGGACAACCACAATATCCTTCCTGTTCATTTTTAGAGTGTAGGTAATGTGTCTTTCTGTCTTGAAATGTTTGAGAAAAAAATGCAAATTATTCAGACATGGTGAGAAGCTTACTCCGTGTGCTTAGAGGTGTATTTTAATTACCCTGACTGAAGAGTATTTTCAGATAACTGGCAGCCACTAGGTTGTTAAATTGACAGTTAACATAAATAAAACCTCACCATGAGCAAATGAAAATCTCTATTGCACTTTTATTAAATATATATATAAAAAACATGCAGAATTGGTAAAGCCAAAAACAGCATGCAGTCAAACAATGAGGCTGCAAACACAATCAGTTGATTTCTGCACAGAATGACTTCCTCAACACTGAATCCAGCAGTAAGCACCGACTCTACAGTAACAGGTGACTAAAAGTAATGACAGGATGCAGCGATTTCCATTACAAACTGACTTCATGGTTTTTTTTCCCTTGATGGTGTGCATTTCCTTTTCTCAAAAAAAAGAAAAAACATACAATGATAACTAGCTGTGAACTCATAGAAAAGAATATATCATGATATCAAAGTGAACTTTATAAGCAACTTGTCTCATGAGTTCAAATACTGACAAGGATGAATATTGTGGAGTGCAACCTCGTGTCTGGCAAACATTTTCCAACAAAGAACGAGGCAATCTCAAATAGGCACAAGCTTTAACAGATGTATCACATTCATTTCAATATTGCCGCCACGTAAAAAGATCAGACACGATCAGGATACTCTCTGACCTGTGGATATTTTGAGTTTGTGTCCACAACTCAACAGCCCTTTTTTAAAATAAACACTCCCATTCTACTGCATGAAAAACAGAAGCGTAAATCAGGACATGTGAGACTGAAATAAACACTTAATCTGTGTTTGTTAAATGCACATGACCCATTTCTGCAGCAACAAAAAGATGTAGGACTTGCCGGCCGACCGGTCAGGTCTATTCAGAGTAAAGGTATGTAAATGAAGGATATTCTGCATAAATATACACCACAAGCACATACTTAAAGCTGTATAATGAAAAACAGTTTTCAACATCCTTTTCAACTGGTTAGGTCAGCATCCACACTGAAGGAAAAGACTGAACCAGAGAGCTAAAAAAAAAAAAAAGATATACACCTACACATTTTCCGATTGAATGGTCCTTCAGAAAGCGCTCATGGCGATGGAAGTTGAGCAACATGAGTTCATGTTCTGATTTTAGTTTCGTCAAAGTTGTGAGAAAGGTATTTGGTAAAGAATAACCTTAAAAGCTTGACTTTTTCTTCTTTTACGTCACGTGCAAATTCACATTCAGTTGTGTCGTCCACAGTACACGGCTTAAGGCTCGACAAATCTTTTCAAAACAACACGCCGGCAAATTTCAATAGAGATTGTCACAATTAAAGCGCTGAAATACAACATTATGACTGAAAAACATACTGTACAAATAAAAAAAAATTTTTTTTAACACAGCTCTCTCCTTGACAGCATTTACACAATACAAAATAACTTAATTTAAAATTTAACACGAGGTGACATTAGAGATGTTTTCTCCTGTTTTCAGTTTCAAGGCAATCTTGAAGGTTGAATGTTATAGCCAGGCAGAGGCAAAGAGAATGTCCTCATATTGTCCACTCAAGGCCACGGTCCTGAATCACCCAATAGGTAAGTGCACTACCAGTAATTTCATCAGTAGCTGGGCTCATCCATCTCTTCATCACTCCAGTCAGGGGGTGCATCTGTTCCAAAGTATCGATCTCCGAAGTTTCCTAATAGGATGAAAGATGTAGCATCATAAATCACATCTATAAAAAATACTTTAATAAAAGTGTAAATACAATGCAGTGATAACTATTTCATTCTAATTGTCTTAGAGACTCTGTTCCTGTTTTCTCACCTATTCCAGGTATGATGTGAAAGAGATCATTGACCTTCTTGTCAACAGCTGTGGTGATGATTTTGACCTGTGGGAATGCGTAGGCCACTGAGTGGACTCCCATTTCAGCCATGAGCAAAGAAACTAGCAGGATCTTGTCCTCCTGAACGTCGTGATCCTGAAAATGAAGACACCCCCCCTTGAAAATGTGCAATGGAATTCACTGCAGGCTAAATGCATTTTTGAGCAATCAGCTGCACCCACCAGTAAGACTCGTACAGCCATCATGGCAGCTGCACCGGTGGACACAGTGCAGTCCATCAGAATCACATGATCTTCACTGATGTCTTTCGGTAGACGCAGGTAATGAAGCTGAAAATGGGCAAAGACAGGATGTGGGTTAATACCAAAGTATGACAAACATGACTCGTAGCTATATTGTGACATTATGAAGAATTCCCCCAACCTCAAACCTTCCTCAAAAGGACAGATAAACAACAAGTTTGACGAAAAAACAAGGCCGAACTATACAAACCACATTCTGAGATATTAATAAAAATGTGTCAAAGTGTATAACCACATGTTTGAGCCTCTGAGATTATGTGCAAGGCAATAACAGTAAAATGCTTCAGACAGATTAAAGTTCCACAACTCATATGTCATTAATTCAGTTCTGTACCTCTGGCTCTCCTGTGTCCTGGTTGGTCTGGATGAGGATCTTTCCGATGCGAACGTCTTTGCACACAGCCCTCAGGGCCGGCTCCATGGTCTCCCCGGCTCTCAGGATGGACACGCCTGTGATCTGAAGAAAACAAAGAGGTAAAAAAAAAATTAAACAGAGGTTAATTGCATCAGTTTAGGTACAGAGAAAAAAATCTTCTGCATGGTTTTAAACATTAAAATAAAAAAGCATGGAGAAGACGGCAGGAAGTAAATGGAGTTCACTCACCCTCTTCCCGTGGAAAGTCCTGCCTTCATAATCCTCTCCCTGGGGGGTCTGAACTATGTGGACCTGAGATAATATTAAAAATCATAACAGAGTGAGCACAGTGCTATAATGTACAATAGAAGTGAGGAAAATATATTGTGACCAGCTACACTGTCAGTCACATGTGTTTGTCTAATGCATGCGGTATCTTATGATTAAGGTATGGGAACTTTCCATTGTGGTGACTTGCTACGTTTCCATGCTCATGCTGCAGACAAATATAACCCGTGTACATCTACCTGATTTGTCCTTTCAGTAAATACAAGCACTTACTCTTTTTCCATTCATGTTTATCTTTTCATACCCATTTCAAGGCCGCATACTGTATTGTCTTGCTGTGTCTTGTCAGCATCTGTCTACTCATCGGTTATCTCCTCTTTTCTTTCTCCTACTTCTCTCCATCTGCACCCAGCTACCTAATGGTTTAGAGTCGACGTCCTATATAATACAAAGAACTGCAAACCCTTCTTGCAGCACTCTAAATTAATTCACAGTGAATCTTAGTGTTTAGAACCTGTGAGGGGAGGAAGGACAGGGCTCGCTCAATCAACAGACGCATCAACCTCTTGGAGTAGAAGATGAACTCATCGCGGCTGGTTTCCTTGTTTCTAGATGTGATGATCAGGAGAGAAAAGATACGAGATTTATGCAGCAGCTTTACCCCACGCAGGTTTAGAATGGAAACAGACGCAGTGGTTCTTGTAACAAAAGACGTTTCTTGGCTTTTACCTGATGATGGTGTGCATGCCCCTGACTTGGGGTGTGCTCTCCAGAACGCTGAGGGTCTGGGGGAGGGGTTGGGCCTGGTGTGCTGAAGCCAGGGCTGCCCTGTAACCACGGCAACAAATAGCAGTGCGGGGGTGGCGCAGGGTGAGAGTAGCGGAAAGAGGAAAGATGGACAGACACATGAACACAACACATAAGAACACAAGTATAATTAAGACTTGTCTACAGTATGTGCCGGTTCACACACAGGCGTGCACATACGTACTGTACGCACACTCAGAAAACACACAAACAGACGTGTGTGTACATGCACAAAAACATGAATCATTTTTCAAGAGTAGTTAGAGCAAAGTTGATAATGGTAGTGTAACCGCCGTAATAGGATTGCTTGGGGAAAAGGCAGACACACAAATTGCAGAGCACACAGGGCCAGTGTTGAGTATTTCAGTGGAAAATTACAACAGCACAGAGACCGTGATAATGGAAAAGGAGGTCAAGAATTAAAATGGATCAATTTCAAAATTAACATTGCACAGATCTGAAACAAACCATGGCACCGTCTCAAATAAATAAATGCACAGTGGTTATATTTTCCATGATAGGTCTCGACTGGTAATAATTCAACAGGTTTGCACAAATACTGTAAATATTAGGTTTAAATATCTGGTTAGCCTAGATCTACCTTGGACTCTAGAGGAACAGACACACTGTTACAAATACTCAGTGATGCCACTACAGTATCCACAATGTCACTGAGATACACATTAGCCAGATGCAAAGAAAAGAAAAATCATAGCAAATCTGCTCACATATCCCAGCGAAGTTTCCTCTATGGAGGGGAGAGTTTTCGACGAAACAATCACAACACAGGGGACACAGAAAGACGAAAAGACAACAGATAAGAGGAGGAAAAATGAGAAGAGACACAACATCAGGTGGATGAAGGGATGAAGGGATCATCAGACACAGTGAAAAGTGTGACAGCTGACACTTGCAAATGTCATACGTATCTGAAATACGCTTACTGCCGAGTTGAGATGCCATTTTAAGAGAAATAATATTTTGTGGGTTATCGCTGAGTGTATGTGTCATGATACTGAGAAGAAGTCAAGTAAAAGGACATTTGAAAGCTCTTTGCAGATGTTATGGTTAAAAAAAAAAGAAAAAAAAAGAGGGCCATCAAGTTTTGGATCAGATTTTGATATCTATACACGTGCATCCATTGTGTGTATGCGTGGGAGGTGCACAAGCTATCGTGTGGCTGTCACTCTTTCACCGTGTAGAACAGCAGAGGTTGGTATTTCAGCTCACAGGCCCCAGCACATCCTGTGTCTAAAGACAGACACCAAGCTCACTTCCTCTCTTTCTCTGTCTCAGATACTGTGGCCGACATTCAATGGAAAAACTCAGCGCTTTGTAGTAGGGTACTGGAAACTTTCTCTGTGGCTGAGGTATGTGATAGTCAACAATAGCTGTAGCAAGAGCTTCCTCTCTCTCGCACTTTCTGTTATAGTCTTTCTCTCTCTCATTCGAGTTGCTGCTGAAAGGAGGGGTCAGTGACTTGACTCATTGGTGTATTTTTAGACACAGAAGGCAGGAAGAGTGTGAGTTGTCGTGTCTGTAAAAGGTAGAGAGAGGGAAAACCAACATCTTTACATTAAAATGCTGGCTGCACCACACCACTTTCAAACTTTTGATCAACTATCAGCAGTTTTCATGCAGTTAATATTTTTGCATTTCTTCAACATTGGCGTGAACCGAGGTTTTGCATTATTGTCTCAGATTCTTATGGCGCATCACTAATTTGCCATATTCAGTTTACAGATGCAAGACTGCCACCTTGTGACATGTCATGGCAGCCAGCAGATCAGTGGAAGGTAGAGGTTGGTTTTTGCTGGACTCGTTTCTTTCTCTCCCTCCCAGTAAGAAGCTGCAGCAGCAGGTGCACTGGGCAGATGTTGAGGAGAGAATGATAGACAGGATAAAGGCCACTCTACCTGACGCTGAGCTCGCGCTGTGAGCCATGGAGGGATTTGGGGTGGTGGTGGGGAAGTGGGGGGAGAGAGTGACAGAGCAATCCATCAGCAGCATGTGTGTTACTGTGTGTGTGTGTGTGTATAGTGGGGATGAAACAAAGCAAACCGCACTGTCACACAAAGTGCTCCCTGCGGGCAGAAATGTCCCTTTGGTGACCGGTGATTAGTGCATGTTGTGCAACCAATCCCAAAGTGACGTGCTATGAATCAACACTATGAACTACGCAGAGGGGATTTCTTTCAGGGCTGCATAACTAATGATGGATAATTGTGTGTTGTGATGCAGTGGGTTCCACAACAACTAAACTAACCTGACAATTACATAAACCTAAACATGAACATAAATGTGTGGAAATTAGTTTGATATGGATAAATGCAAATATTAACCAGAGTTAATTGACAACACTGTTAAAACACTGTTAGGTTGTAATATTTTATAAATTTTTGAACTGCAAATGTGAAGAAACTCTGTATTGATCTTAATATTTGTTTATTTGTGAAACAGAGACCCCGCACAAGACCTGATTTTAGAAAAAAGGTTATGTAGTCCAGAGTCTTGCATGACATCAGTTTTTGCAAACACCTGCAAAGCTCTGCAAAAGAATTGACACCTTACGAACAATTATCACCAAGTCAGATCTTGACCTACCTTGACTTGTGGTTAGACACACGCTACACAGTCAGTCACTTTAAAGCAATCTTTGATTTATGTATTTTTTTAACTTGCGCACTCGAAATTTGTAGAAACATGAACTTGGATAATTTAAAAAAGATCTGGCATAATCAATCACCAGTTCTGCTACTCATGCTTGCTTACATTTTACTGACTTTAAACAACACATTCTACAATCCCTGGTTTGAGCTGGGTTCTACATTTATCAATCACAAATCAGATAACTTGCTGCTGTCAATGCCATGATGGTGAGCACATATGATGCAATCAGCGACAGTTTAGAAAACAAGGTTGTGTGATTGGCTTTCACAATAAAAAAAATTTCTTGGCTGCTGATTTGACTTGATGATATTTGCTGATTTAGATGTTAAAAATACGGCAGTGCACACTTATTTTAATTTCTGATTTCTTCAGACTAAAAGAACAACATTTATTTTTTGTGTTCACCTGCTGCCCACCTACATGTAGTTAATTTTTGTGCCTGCCCATACACTTGTGAATTTTTATAAATATAAGTTGTACTCGTTACACAACTGGTATACAACCTAGACTCTGACTGAAAGTGAAACCATAATGCTTTGACTTTACATTCAGACTCAGCATCAGATAAGGACTGTAATGTATAGATTCTCTGTGTAATATTCTAAGGTTTTGAACTTAAAGTTTAAAGTATGCCAAGCGTGTCATGAGTCATACTTTTTACTTCTTTTAGTCGTGTACTTTTGCAAAGTTAATCTTTGATCTCAAATAGAAACTGAGCTTAACATGAGATCAACTTCATTTATTTTAAACGTGCTATTAAACAAACAAGAGTGACTGTCAGGCTTGAAGAGCAAGAGTCAAAGACGCGCTTACTTATTGGTGCTTTAAGTGCCAAATACACAAAAAAAAACCAATAACTTAATGACTGCACCTGATAATTGTTACCACAATAGCTCGCAAAATAATCAACTTTAATGACAACGCCCAGAGCAAGCATACTTATTCAGCCTTCCCATAAATCATGTGCAGTGAGTTTTCCATCCACTAGAGGGAGTGCTCTAGCTTGTGATTACAGGCAGAAAACAGTAGGGCTGCTCACAACTACACTTCCTATATGTGCAATTAGATGATTAGATACGGAAAATCCAGTTTGAGGAAAAAAAAAAGAAAAACACGATGAAGAAAGTATGAAGGCTCATACAGCTGTACTAATACGTGCTTGCCATTGACAGACTATCAATATGTGAGTGTGCTTGCATGTGTATGTACATCTGAAAGTGCAATGCCTCTTACCTCCTCCAGCTGACTGTGAACATGCTGCACAATCAAATCTATCGCAACCATGTTGCCACCACCTGACAGGAAGACAAACAGAAAATCAGAGTGACGCTAATTTGGCATCATGGGAGCTTGACAACATACTGTGACTTCTTTAGTTTAGCAGCAGTAAAAAGGCAATTTAATAAAATCTGAAACACAACATGAGCGCAGCAACTGTACAGCTGCATGGTATATTGGAATTAAAACACTTGATCCTTATATGATTTTGCTGTTGCTATGTCATAGAATTAGTTATGTAACATTGAAAATGTACATATGCAAATCTGGTAGTATGGACGCACCACGTGGCACCACAATATCAGCCAGGCGCATGGTGGGCTCGATGTACTGCTCAAAGGCTGGCTTGACAAACTTGTTGTACTGTTTGATGACACCTTCAATATCTCGGCCCCTTTCTGTAATGTCCCTCCTCAATCGACGCACCAAACGGATGTCAGAGTCTGTGTCCACAAAGATCTTCATGTCCAGCAGCTGACAGGAAAATGTGAAACAGAGAGGAAAAAATTTGGCAGAACATAAATCTTTTTATAATACACATTCACACAAAGATGGCATGCCAGAAATGCTAACTATACCCTAATATTTTTAGTTTTAGTTTCTTCATAGGTTTCTTTTAAACTGTACCAGCATCCTTTATTACATTTGTCTAAAATTTAAGTTTACTATGCTCAAACCTCATATTTCATTATTCCTGACAACCAGTGAAGAACACAAGAAAATATGTCCTGAAATACATGCAAAATGTAACTCTGGAAATAACAATTTATCTGTTAAAAGACTGTTTTCTCTTGAAATAAATTATCACATTGGAGGTGGAATTGTGTGGTGTCTGATAGTTAACTTTCATAATCTATTCCATTTACTTTTGTGAGCCAGTACCTCATTGCAACAGGTAAATATTTCACATATTTGATTCCTGTAGATTAAAACCAATGTATTGTTTCTTAATCATAGAAACTGCAGATATATTCACATGCACAGTGTGCTATCAGACTTGTAGATGAAAACCCATTAAATTAAATTAAATATTGACACTTTACAGTTGAAAAGTAAAGTTGTCAGTGCTCTCTGGTGGACAAACTATGTGATGCAGAAACTGTTACTAAAATTGATATGATTCAATGTCTCCGCACTAATCAGCTGAGATATATTCAGATAGATATCAGATATTAAGCTTGTTTCGCATAAACAACACTGCCAAAGAATAACATTTGAAAAGTGTTACCTATGTTCGAAAAAAAAAAATCTATAAATCACCAGTAATGCTGACAAGAGCCCCTTCCATTGACCAGCCAAACACTTTCGAGGATGATAACCTTTCTATACCTGCAAGAGCTCTTTATCTGCAAAGGCCATGATCCCCTCAAAGATGATAACACTGGCTCCATACACGGTTTTCTGTGGAGGACACAAGTGCATGTAATAATACAGTAAAATATACATACAAACAAAGGCATTGTGTATATAAACACGTGATCATATTGCAACAATCATCATTATCATTCATAAGTAACAGGTCCCACTGATGAGTAAATATCCAAAGGTAGTAAATGGATATTCAAAAATACAGTCAAGCAGACAGAAACCGCAATAGTAGCCTGTCACACACCATCTGGAGATATGCAGATTTGCAATGCGACTAAACCTCTAGAGAGGGAGATTAAAACCCTCTTAGGTAATCGAGAAACTGAGATTATTTGCCGTAACTCTACCGTGCTATTCATTAGCTTAAAAATGCACTACCGCATGTCTGGATGTGTGCATTCATCCTTACCCACTCCTTCTGTCTCCCATGAGTTGTGAAGTCATACACAGGAATTTTCACACTCTTGCCCTGTTTGAGTTTGCGTAGGGTGTGTGTCAGCAAATCAAAGTCGAAGGCATCAGGGTGGTCGAAGTTGTAGTCATTACTGGCAGCCAGGATCTGCTGGTCTTGGGACAGGACCTGAGGATCGCCACAATATTAATGTTGGAATGATTTTATAGCAACATGATTTCCTGAGCAAAATACTTTCTCTGTCTCACTCTCTGGCTTTTGCACACACATACATTAACATTTGCATATAAAAATATATAAAAGAAGCATCATTATATCAATGCATTGCAGTGTAGCAAATATACATACTCAAGTACAGGCACATAATTTACATGTGCTTGTGCAAAACAACTGCACGCTGCACAGATCAGTGCTCAAGAGCAGTTGAAGTTAGAGGACCTAAATTTAGGAGAACATCATGCGCCACTGTGACGTCTGTACCAGGTGGTGTGTGTGTGTGTGTGTGTGTGTGTGTGTGTGTGTGTGTGTGTGTGTGTGTGTGTGTGCCCTTAGGGTGGTCAAGCATTAAAACTCCAGACCTGGTATTTGGCAGGTTGTGAGCAGCAACGCCCCCTTCTCAAGTGAACTGACTACATGTTTCATACGATAAACCGATGTTACAGACTCAAACAGAAGAAAACAAGATATTAATATAAAAAATTCAGTATGAAACATAAATAAATACCGACCCATGCTAATGCAGTGAGCAAACTGTCACTTGCTGAAGGCTACGGGAGCGCTGGTCACTGGTAAATCCCTCCCACTCTGCACAGTCTGAACCACCGCTGTCAGATTTTGACAGGATTACACAACCAGAGAGTGGGTGGATGTATAGAGGGGCAAGAATGATGGCTCTTGCTTGATTGCTCTCCAGCACTCTTTTTCTGTCCCTAATTCACTCGCCACTGAGCCTCATTTTAAACACATGTGCCTTCTTATATTTTATCCCTCCAATCTCTTTTCTGTCCAGTCACTCCTTTTATCCTCAATTTCCCCCTGGGATCCAAAAGGAATCTTGCTTTCTCTCTTTCACTCTCTTTCGTCTTCTGCACTCAGTATCACTCTTTTATACCTTCCTTCAGGCCACTGAGAGGTTGCAGTCATACAAGACAGAGAAGAAATAATAACAAAAGGAACAATTTTCGTGGACTTTTGTCATGATTTTCATCTCTTGAATCTGAAAACACTTCATGTAAATACGTGCAGAATCATAAAAATCCGGGTAACCTATGACAGTTTTAGACAGGCCTGAAACCACATGTACAACGTGTGCACATAAAACATAAATCACATGAACCTTGTAAAAAGAGTCCATTGAAAGTAGTACAACCCATGGAACATCTAGAGCTTCAATTATTTTTCTGGCCACAGTTGTTTTTCCTGAAGCGCTGCCGCCACACAGACCTGTGACAGAAAATCGACATAAAGACATTAAGTAATGTTTGTGTACAGCTTAATGACAAAAGTGTGATTTTGAAACACCTTTGCTTTGTGCAAATATACTTGCACAAAGCTGACAGGATGCTCTACTAAGTGCATGTTGAGGTTGTTTTAAGCTATTATTTTCACATAGAGAGGCAGCCAAAAACAATGACGCTCTGAAAGGCAGCAATCCCATTAACGGGTTAAGGTATTTTCACAAATCCTCTTGCACAAAACACAGTCCAATACTTCTTGATAGCTCAACAGACACACATCTAAAAGTCAATAATGACACTGAATGAGCTAGTCAATGTTCATTAGCAGTAACATGGTGATTGCTTACTTCTGCAAAAAGACACATCTTACACTTATACAGAGTATCAGTTAACTTTGTTTCCAACAGATAAACAATCCTGAACAAAAGTGCAATTGTCACTTAATTCTTTAGATACTGACTTTAGACCAAACACTTAATCTAATCAAGTGCCATTTTTTTTCACTTCAGTTTGGAAAACTCACTCTTTTAAAGGTGTAATGGCACTATCTGTTTTTTTTTTGCATTTCTAATATACTATGTTGTGCAAATTAATGGGAGGAAATACCCTAAATGAAACTGAGATTTACAAGGAAAGAAAAAGTCAGCATTGTGACATTTTGTAGTGCATCACATTTCAGTTTCCTACCAATCACGAAGGCCTCTTTGGACTGAGTTCCATGTTCGTTGTACCAGGGTGGGCGACCAGCAGTGTAGATGGTTCGTTTGGAGGTCCGTAGCAGAGGCGGCTCAGACTTACACTGGCTGGTGGTCCTTTTCCTGGGTGAAAGCCCTGTGCTTACTGAGGGAAGAAGGCGGTCCAGCGATCCTTCACCTCCACTGTAAATTAACAAACACACAACAGAACATGTGCTTACTGACTGGAACAAAGGAAGAAAAATAGAGATATTTTTGTTGGCATATTTCTATATTTAATAAAAGTTCGTGCTCAAAAATTGATGATCCTGGTAAACGGCTCTGCTGACCTTTATAAGGAGTATTTTTTTTTTTGTCTGTTGTTATTTTTTTAACCCTGTCATGAACTAAAGTACCACCATTCTAATTTAATTATATCAAATTATATATAATAAAATGTCTCTTGGTCACAGTTACTTAGGTTTGCTTAATCCAAACAAGTTTTTGTCAATTTAAGTGAATATCTACTCATGGTTTGCTGGCTGGTCATTCTGTGTGTGCGCTGAAGAAAAGTCTGTACAGGTAACAGTGTGTACAGGTTGATGTACATGAAGTTCATTTTACAGTGAAAAAATAAGATAACTGTTTCATTTCTTGCACCTAATGTATGGATAATTTAAAATGTGTATAGTCTCATTTATATTACTTCTTGTAATATTCGAGAATAGGTTGCTATGTTGCTTCTCAGTGACAGTGCACTTTTAATTGTTCAGGATAATGGGTGTGGTGACCTGGTCTTCTGTCAGGCAAATGAAAGGTTGAGCCACAAAGCTTTTCAACTTGTAACTATATCCTTGGAATAGGACAATAATTTTGTACCAAGTTTTTTGTTTTTGTTTGTGCGTTGAAATAAACATTTCAATTTTACCAAATGGTACTGTGAATTTTTTGCTGTAAATTAGGATGAGAACTGTCAGAGCTTCAAACTAACTACTTCATTCATTGGAAACATACTGAATGGTTATTCAGAATTATTAGAAAATCTAACCTTATCATTCAACCAGCGAGATGTTTGGGTAAGAATATTGTAACACTGCATATGAAGCTCACCTTGACACATTATCATGGGGATTCACAACTGATTTCAAAATCTATCATCTATACAATTTAGGAATGAAAAATTGAACAATAACAGCCAAAGCAGCTGAGCTTTACATAAATGCACATTTATTAACTACAACAAGGCAACAACTGCTAACTACAACACAAACATGGTCGTGTTTACATTTCACTCGGTTCTGCTTTTCTTAGTTCTTAGTTGTTGCTCAGCTCTAGTTTTGCTTCCTTTGTTCTTTTTTGCCCTGTAATATCTTATTTTCTAAGTATTTATTTAATGTCTACTGTTGCACGACGAGAGAGTAACGTAATTTTGATTCTTGGTATGTCATGTACATATTGAAGAATTGACAATAAAGCTGACTTTGAAACAATAGTGATAAAACAGGAACAGGAATACAAAAAGTGAAGACTTCTTTCCCGTCAAGGGAAGCATGCTTGGTCAATAGAGGACCTTTCTTCTTTGATCTATTATGAAAGAACTCAAACTGATACTTCAGGTGATGGTCTTTTAACGAGATTTTTGCATATGAGTAACTCAGGAGGGGGTTTATAGGATGTCTGTTGATCAAAGAGGACACTGTTGCCAGCTTGAGGTTGTAAATCTTGTTGGAATCTCCAGCTGTTTGTGCATTTTCATTTTTAAAATCTCCTAAGTAAGGCAAGCCTGCTTGCTACTTTCTGAAAAGTAACCATTTTAAAGACGGTGCTCGCCTTGCTTTGTACAAATGTTCTATCAAAACTATTCCCCCTCACCCTATTTTACTGGGGCAGTGTTGCTGCCCATCCTGGGCGAAGCACCTCTCAAGGTGCAGAAAGAGCATACTGCAGTGTTGACATGGCAACATGAAGATAGGTCTGAATATGCAGGACAATAAAACATGAATACAGAGTATCATGCACATTAAAGCTTGCGCATGTTCGTGTTCATACACAGGACTGATGAAAAGGGAAGGGAGGGTGAGATGAGGAGAAGTGGGCCGTGACAGTGAGAGAGACAGTAAGTCTGGCACATGCTAACTACCTAATTAGGCTAACTAGATAAATATTAACTATCTTTTACATAATCACAGATCCCAGCTTTAATAAACCAGACACTGATTTAAAAAAAAAAAAAAGCACAACACCATAATTCACCCAGTGCTCATTGGTGTCTTTGTGTCAAGGCTTCCGTTTGAACAGGGTAAGAGGTAATGAAAACACGATAAGGTATGCTGGGAACAAGACAGCCACAACAACAGGACACAAATGTAATCCCCAGGTCCATTTAAAGAACATTTCTTTCTTGTTAGAGCCTGTTAGATTGTGTCATTGTCCCTCTAGAGACTAATACATGCTGGCATCAAGTGGCAACCTCCAGGGCTGAAAAATGAACCCAACGCTCAAGTGCAAAAAACTTCACTTGCTTAAATGGCCACTTGAGGCTGGCTCCGAAAGCAAGTCATTCCCCATAGACCCTCATGTTAAAATGACGAAGTGTACAGCAGAAATAAACATACTTACAGACTAGTACAAAAACAGTCTTGGTCTCTATAGCTAATTTCCTCACCCATTGCACTTTATATAGGGTATCTCACTCATGTAAATTGTATTAAGACTGAAAATGATCCAAAGCTAAAGGCATGGCAGCTTTCTGCGACAGGTAAATGCCGTCATTGGACAGTCTGTGGACCAGAGATGCTTGCATGGTTCACTGCAGCTTCACCCATGCTCCTCTGAACATCTTTTGGTTAACTGGGAGTTGGGTGGAGTAAAGTACACACTGACGTTAAAAACTTCTGCTCAGGAAACCTATGGGTGATTTCATGATGGGTTTATTCATCTTTATAAATGGTCAATGAGTGGGCATCGAACAAACACAGGCAGACCTAATTGTGTCTGTGTAAACACAGGTGGATGAACCTACAAACAAAAGAGAAGTGACCCAGTTAACTGACAGTAAACATGATCTAATCAGCATTGTCATATTGTCCCTATAGTCATGGTTAATGTTTAGTTTTTTACATTTTCAACATGTGAACTTTGTCCAGTCTTCCATCGAACAACTCCTGCCATTGTGTTTGTTGTAGTTGAAATGTGATGACAAAAGCCACACTGGCTTGACCATCACAAGTTGACAGCTCTTGAAGTATTCACCCCTTCTCCCAGGAACACCTACAATTTGATTTAGGTGCCAAACTTTAACTCTTGAAACTGATAATCACAGCTACAAGTATACTTAAAGGTAGGTAAAAGGTACAGGAACCTACGTACTTAAAGGTAGGTAAGTTCCTGTAGTGGAAAAGGTCTACACTGTATGTTAACTTTGTGGAAAAATTCTGACTCAACACGACTACATTCATACAATCTGTTCTGCAACTAAATAAAACCATTGTAGTGAAGGTCCTCATAAACAAATGACAACAAGCTAATTCAAAACAGGTATGAGTTTCTCAGGAGAGCGAGGCAAAAAGTGAATTTGCATAAACTATTCAAACTAAACGCATTGGTCAAACCTGTCTCTTGCAAGACACAGTAATAATACTGATGACGAAATTACCAGAGAGAGAAATTTATGTAATACCCAGTGCAATGTCATGTGTTTCAACACCAAAGAGTTGCATGCATATTAGTAATTCCTTTTTAACTTTTGTAACAGTGTTTGACAATACGGTTATTCACCGCTTCATGCAGAGAGAAAGGCATTCATTTGGGTACATAACAAAGAGGAAGTGAAGAAGAGTAGGGATTAACATTCAGTTAGTGGCTATAGCTGATTAAGATGGAGATCAGAGAACAAAGCAGTGGCAGCAAAGAACTTGTACGAATTGCTCAGCAACCCTCCCTGAGAACTTCAGTTGAAAAACCTGATTCACTCCTCTTAGGCCAGTCTAGCTTGCCAAAGTCTGAATCATCTGCAGTGCTTCAGACTTTGGCAAACAAAATATTGTAGTCTGAAGAAACAACTAGCACTAAAATATCATCCAAAGTCATCCTCAAAACAAATGCTAACCGGGTAACAGTTGCTAGGAACACTTACTGCATTATCCGAGGCATCCACACTTCTCCCAATGAGGACTGTAAAAAGCCAGACGCCATGACTGCAGTACACTAAGAAAGAAGTAAGTCCTAGATGTCCTTCTGTTCCTCTGTTATGTAGTCAACTGTCAGCTACCACATCTTTATAAGGGCCATATACTGTACCTCCCCAGGTGGAGTGTCAAGAGATCAGAGGTGAAGCAAACAACAGAGAGCAAAGATTTATCTTATCGCACTGGGGTCACCTGAGCTTGGATGGGGCCAGGGAGTGGACTAAAACAACACACATAGACCATGCATGAGATGTAGCTCACTCCCGCTGGGTTATCAGTTAAAACCAAACCAGGGTGCCATAAAAGATTAGCCTAGCTGACTGTGCTGAATCATGCCCTTTCTTGTTCAGTGCTTACACTCACAGTACTCAGTACTCCTAAACATTACATACACTCTGTGAATGCACCTTTGTGCAAAGAAACAGCTGGCAAGAGGTCGCAGTTCTGGATACCTGAGAGGACACTGGGAACCATCCAAGCTCTATGGTCAGCATTGGTCAAGGATAATATTAGCAGTAAATAAGACAGAGTGTCACATCTTATGCTACATGCTGGTTGTTTTGCTTGCTCTTAGAAAGCCCTCTTTAACTTTGTGGAGGGTCTTTGCATTTGCCTTAAGACGATGATTAAAGATGATTAAAAATCATAAATGCACAAAGGTTTACATGAACTATATATTCTCTTGACACAACCTAACCATACAAAATGACTCGTTCTTATTTTCCTTACAACTAACATTAAAACATTAACTTTGGTAAGTTTTTTTAAAATGACAAAATGTTATGTTCATATTATCAGAATATGATTTTAACAGAAACTCTTGTCAGCAAAAAAGCCCTATTACAGCCGTACACACCCAATTACTGAGTGACATGCAAAATTTCCCACAGATTGAAAACAAAAACATTTAAGGCTTAAGTGCTGAAGTTGTCTCTCTTATTTAACATTTCTAAAAGAAAAACTGCAGACATTTACATCCCATTGAGCAAATACACTCACCTGTCTGTACACCTGAGAATAACACGAAAAAAAGAAATATATAAATAAATAAAAGGCACTTACCTGCCATCGGATCTTAGAGTCCAACAGCCAGATATTCTAGCTCCTGAGTAAGCTGGTAGAGAGTTCATAACTGGAGAAAATATGAGGGAGACTTCCAGTGTTTATACGTCGCAAGTTGTGTATTAGTCCTATACGAGTGCCAACAGCTATATCCAGTATTTATACATACACTCAAGGACAACAATGCACTCAAGAGCACTGCCCTCTGGTACAACACATCTAGAGAGATAGAGGAGGGACAATATAGAGGGGGACCAGCTTGGATGAGAAACGAAACTTTAAACATCTGTTTAGCTTTCTGTTTCTCCCATTCTCTCAGTCGGGGGAGAGACAAGGAACTGCAGCTCGGTAGAGAAAGCGCACTCGGTGTGAAACTACAGCACAGCTTTTCCCTCCTCTTTCACGAGCCCTCTGCTCCTCCCCTCAGTCGTCCAGCCAACAAACGTAAGAGGATAACCTACCCTCCAGATTATGTTCATTAGGTGGTATTAATAGCATCAGGTTAGAGCCAGACCTTCCCACTTCTCGCAGACACACACACATATATAAACACACATGCCAAGCTTCGGTCATCTGTCTTTGACAGTCTGTGTCGCAATATGTGACTGGAGGTTAAGGAGGGACCAGAAGAGAGCAACAGAGAAGAAACAAACTGGGAAAGAAAGTAGGAACAGACAAACAGCCGGTTATTGTTTCTTATTATTCTGATTCTGGCGCAGTTGACCAAATTCACAAGTGAGAGACTTTAGGCTGTGTAGGGGAGGTGAAAAGACGAACAAATGGAGAGATGAGAGAGAGAGAAGATGGCATCCCCTCTGCTCTTCCCCTGTCTCTATGTACCTTATACCAACTCTGGAGACATCAGCATCACAACATGCACACACACTTGCAGACACACACGTACATACACAAAGCAGAGCGTCCCCTCCCTGGCTTCACTCGGAGTGAAGACGGGGGAATAAACAGCATGATGAAACCCAACACTGCCTCTGCTGCTCTATCAGCTGACAGTTGGAAGAACAGCCCCAGGCAACACACACAGCGCATAAACACAAACACACATGCACACTCCTCCTGGGCCACAACTTGCACAGACAAACAAATCATTATTTCCAGAGTTCAGAGGATACAGACTAATTGTCTTCCAGTGCATGAAAAACAAACTGCGCAGGCCACAGTTTGAGACCCATATCACTTAAAGAACCAACTAAATATGACTTAAACCAATATTTGAAGCACTTTTAAACATTTGGAGTGTGTACTTAAAAAGAGCTCGTTTCTGTTATGCTTCCCTGCTAAAACCACAGATTAGAAACACAAGGGAATTAAGTGTTTTCCTCTGATCTTCATGGTAGTTTTGGGACTGTCGCTGCCACTTTAAAAAGCAGCCAGAAGACAGCTGCAAAGCATGGAAGCAACGTCGAAACAAGAAGCTTGAACTGGTTGCGATGCCAAACATTCAGCCAGCGCTATGGCTACCCGGACGCACAGCAGGGTTGTAGCCCTGAGATGAAGTAACACTTAACTAATAATAAAGCACACTAAGAGAGTTTTTTTTTAACATGTTAAGCACAGCCTGTAATCTGGAGTGCAAATCAGGTTATCTCGAATGTTATGACTCATGTAAACGTTCATAATTTAATAATAATTAAACAACAACGCATAATGAAGGCTGGACTTCAGAAAGGCCATAAAGATAGAAAATATACGAACATGACCTCATTCCAAATGCCCTTTCTTATCTTTTATTTTAAAAACTGGGACAGAGTTATGCAAGAAAAATCTACTATAAATAGGAGGAGCCAAAATAATCAGAACATATGTACAACATACTGCTATTCAACACCTGCGCTTTAAAGCTGCAGTTTCATATATTTCCAGTTTAAACCTTTTTTTTTTAAAAATTCCCATTGTCAGTACTTTGTTGATTCAGCTGATATTTTTTTGTAGCTACAGTTTGTATTTGGATTAAGCCATAGTCACCAACTATGAGTGCAATCTGTATATCATTTCACAAATTTCTTGAGATTTCATGTCATCTAAATCTAAGTTTTTCTGCAGCTATACTATGTTAATGTCAACAAAGTCTTTCCAGGTTAAATGTAACCATGTGGGTATGATTTCAATGCTTTCTGATTGTGAGTTTAGAGAGTCTCCCCAACAGAAACACACTCTCAGTGGACAGATCAGTGCAGCACCACCTCCCCGTGGTTTGGTAAGGTACTGCAGGCTGATCTCATCCGCAGGGCTGACTACTAATTGTGTCAATGTGGCAGCATGACATGTGGATGTATATTCAGCTACAGCATTATCAAGTCAAATGCCAGTCTATTCTGTGTCCTTTTATGTCTCCTAAGAAGAGGACATGTGCCCCCAAAGAATCGCACTACTGATCAGAGAACACCATGCCATGTTTTTCTCCTTTGCTAAGTAAAAGCTCTATTATGTTTCTAATCTTTGCTTTATGATATACTTCAATTCCTCTCTTGCTATTCGTGTCACACATTAAAGCATGTATACGTTTTACAGCTAAATGCTTTTGAATATTTATTTGTGGGCGGTTTCCTGTTTGAGAAAACTACAATGAAGTTAAGTTAGGAAGCCTCCTCGTCTAAAGTAAGACAGCTCTTGAAGCTTAGTGAGAAAAGGGACCAAACGACGGACTAAAAGCGGGTCGTGTTTGAATAGCATCTGTAATAAGATAACAATGACGCTATAATTTCCAGGCTGCCATTACGGAAACATGTTGCTTTTATATACGGCACATTTGCTGTACCCATTAGGACGTACAATGTGACAACCCGTGTTTCCGTAAAGATGCTTAAACCAGCTACGAAAGCAAAATGGAGGAAAAAAACGCCGCCAGAAAACCCTGTTATGAACCCAATTGTTTCCAAATAAAAAACCCTAAACTCATGGCGTTATACCTGTTCGATACACAAGAAGTTTTCTCTTCGTTGTCCATCTTTGCGAGCCGTTCCTCCATGCTAACGGCAAACGTTGCTACTCTGTTGACAATCAGGTGTGGGGGAGTGCGCTTGGCGCCGAAGCATCATGGGACTTGTAGGCGTATCGAATTACACTAGTGGAATATGTCTCAATCGGCCCCCATATATGGACTACAAGCCCCAGAAGGAAGCTGATCAGTTGTTTTTACAGAACGTACAGTACATGTACATGCTGGGCCTTCCAACGCTGCCAGCTGGTGAGGTTCAACAGGCCACGTGGAGACCTGAATACAGATTTTTGTCAGTTTACTGTTAATTTATTATATACATATATATATTTTCCTCTGAGACTCAGAAACATGACTACAGCAATCGTATAATAAAAACAAACAACAACAATATTAATAACAACACGAAAAATTTCAGACCTTTCTGTGACTATAAAAGGTAAATTATTTATGTAACTCACTGTGTCGAATACATTTTTTCCTACTGTTACTTTATTACATACATATAAGTTATTTTGAGACTCAGAAGCATGAATGCAACAATCATAAAATAATAACAATAATAATAATAAAAATCCAAAATAAAAGTCTCTCACCATGAAAGGTAAATCATTCATGTAAATAAACGTGTCATTTTTGTCATCCATCCATCCATCCATCCATTATCTATACACCGCTTAATCCTCACTAGGGTCGCGGGGGGTGCTGGAGCCTATCCCAGCTTACTCGGGCGAAGGCAGGGGACACCCTAGACAGGTCGCCAGTCTGTCGCAGGGCTACATATATAGACAAACAATCACTCTCATATTCACACCTACGGGCAATTTAGAATAATCAATTAACCTCAGCATATTTTTGGACTGTGGGAGTAAGCCGGAGTACCCGGAGAAAACCCACGCATGCACAGGGAGAACATGCAAACTCCATGCAGAAAGATCCCGGGAAAGCCGGGACGCGAACCAGGGACCTTCTCGCTGCAAGGCGAAAGTGCTAACCACTACGCCACTGTGCAGCCCGTCATTTTTGTCATTTTATTTTTTTTCTGACACAAAAATATGAACACAATAACAATGACATTATTATTATTATTATTATTATTATTATTATTATTATAAGTACTACTGCTACTACAAATAATAATAATAAAAATCTGAAATACCGCAGACTCTTCTGTCTATGAAAGGTAAACTATTTATGTAATTAATTGTGTTGAATAATAATTTTTGCCATTTTACTGTTAGTTTACTATATTCATATAAGTATTTTTTTCTGAGACTCAGAAACATGAATACAACAATCATATAATAATAATGATAATGATAATGATAATGATAATAATAATAATAATAATAATAATAATAATAATAATAATAATAATAATAATCATAATAATAATCATCATCATCATGATAATAATAATAATCCAAAATACCTTAGACCCTTGTGGGACTATGAAAGGTAGATTTTTCATCTAAGTAAATGCGTTGAATACTCATTTATGTCATTTTACAATTTTTCTTCCCCCTGTGACTCAAAAACATGAACACAATAATAATAATAATAATAATAATGAGAATAATGAAAATTTGAAATACATCAGATTCTTCTGTGAATATTTTTCATGTATAACTGTGTTTTAGCAAAACAAAATTCATATTTTATTTTTTTGCATGTCCAGGCAAGAAAGACATAAGTGGAAGCAATTAATGATGGCTCCCTTTAATGTGGGTGTTTCATACATGTTGTGTTCAAGTATAACACAGGCTGGAAGGAGTACTTGCAACTTATAATGATTTTTGTCACATGTCAAAACATCCAGCCCAAGAAAAGTCTATTACACGCCAAAAAAATTTTTACTGTAACATATAATACAGCTAAGAGCTACATATTCCGACTTAAAACGTGACACAGATGACACAGCTTTAGTCAACAAACTTTTATTAATTAGTTGAGGGATACTAATGCACAGGTAATACAACAAGTTTGGGAGAAAAATTGTAACAGTTCAGACTCAAAGGAGGCACTGATTCCTCCAATGTTAGGTACTATACAGCTTAATTTCAGATATGGAAATCTTTAATACATAATTAGTCTCATTTTATCTGTTACCTCTATGCCATAAACAGCTATGAGCTACAGCATCATCTCTTAAAACTCTTAAAAGTTTCATCACAAGGGCCCCGACAAACAGAGCCGGATGCCATTTCCTGCTTTTGAAGTAGGTAGCATACAAAACGGACCACTGTTGTCCAAATAAAAGGGTAAAATTCTTAGGCTGCCTAAGGGGATTTCTAAGGATCAATCTTGGTTTTTGGAAATAACATTGCTGACAAAGGGAAGACACTTGAGCCTGCTGTTTCCCCAGGTACAAAATTCACACCACACACAGTCCAGGTAACTAGAAAGCTCCAACAACACTCCTATTTCAAGCCTATTTCATGGTATAGTAAGTGCACTAAATACAGAAACAAACACACATACATATGCCTTTGTTGTCCCATATTGAATAGATAATAATAAAGGACTCTCTCAATGTGTTTGCCATCATGTACTGAAAAAGCTCAATTTATGTGCATCATCAAAATGGATAAAATAACAGTGTATGCCAACACACAGGCCTACAATGTTCTCGGTGGTCTACAAATTTTTTCAACCTTTTTTTGTTTAATGTTTAGATTTCATAACATGTAAAAAGCGTTTTCAAAGCAAACAAATAAAAGTAGGGGAGTGAAAAAAAAGCCATACAATTTTGAGAAGACACATCAATATCAAAATATCAGCAAGCCAACAAAATCAGCTAAATATGGTGTATTGCTGTACTCTCTAAACATGTTGCAGTTAGCTCACACTGCGGGATAGATATGTGTTTTCCACATCATAGGAAGACAGATAGTAAAGGGTGTGATAAAATATAAAATACCCACTGTTAAAAGCAGTGCTAAACTATCATATTGCAACACCAAAGCTTGTCAGGTAAACACAGTCAATGTGACGTTATCAATGAAACGAGTAACAAGCAGCTGATGAACTGATTCTGTGCCACGGCGTAACACTCGACTAAAGTGTTACCATTTCTGACATCCAGTCATTACAAAGGTGCTAACTGTTTAATGCACACATACGCCTGCGCACACACACACACACATACACACTCGCACGCACACACAAGGTCTGGACAACTCATATTGAAAAAGTCCAAGGACCAATCAGTGCTCGTCTAACTCATCCTCTCCATCAACTGAACCTGGATAGAAGTTACTGTAAAGGTCCATCCCACTGTCAGAGACACATGCATAATCATCCCCATCTGAACTCACTCCATCAGTTGATTAGCAATGGAGGAACTCAGACTGAATCTTTGCGTTACTTTATAAAAAGTCACAGCGTAGGAATGACACCACCTGGGACACATAGAAAATTCAAATTCAACGTTTCTTGAAAATGTTCTGCTGACATCAGTGCTTGATTTTTATGATGACATTGACATTTTGGTGCAAAATTCAGAGGACTTGCCAGTGAGGAGATCATGGCAGGATGGATCAGTGGACTAAAGTGAGTTGTATCAGGTCCTTAAGGTAGAGTGGCAAGTAAAGCACCCTTATAATCTCACCAGAATATCCTCACATCACAATTTTATCCAAAGCTATCAGATTGCTATCTAGGTAACACACACGATAGAATATAAAATAGATTTATGATCTGTCTCTTTTTCAAGCAAGCGAGTCATTATTTTTATGGACATAAACTGCAAATATAATCAAATATTTATGGAGTTGTCATTTGCTCAAATCGTTAACACAACTGTGGATTCAAGTATCTACTTTAAACATGTTAAAGCGAAAATATTCTCTGATCTTTTAGATTTGAAAAGTAATTTAATATTTCATATTTGTTTTTAAAATCTGAAGCTAATCTAATATCAAGTGGCAGAGCAGCCTTAAACTTCAACAGGACCGGTTATGGCTTTCTGGTCATAATTATACGGTCGAGTTGGATTTCAGACACTATATAGAAAGAGTTAATCATGTTGCTCATTACCCATGTAAAGATAAATTTAGATTTCCTCTAGTTTTTCATCAGAGTAAAACATCCCCACTCCTGTACCAGCCAACCACTAGGTAAGGTTGAATATTCCTGGAGTGCAAAAATACAAGAGGGGAGCAAGAAGGGTTAAGGGTTAAAGTGCAAGGCAATAACTTTGAGCGTCCAGAAATTAATTCATATACATTATTATATGTGGATTTTCATTTGAAATTTTTTCTGTTTAATAAAAGATTATTATCCTCAACCTCTCTATAAAAGATAGTATTTTACTTCTCTCCTCAGCTTTGATTCAAGCTAAAGCAGTAGCCAAAACATGGCCGCCTTTAAAATGGTGTCACATCATTTGATTGTGCTGCAATGGTGCAACAAGCTTCACACAAAGTCTTTCCTTCTGTCAAACATTTAGCTTTGCCAGTCCTATTTTAGAATGCTTCAACTTTTGCTTAAAATCAATTAAACAATGTCATATTACACATCATTGTAAGTAACTTATACAATACAGATGAAAATTTCTAACAATCACTTTTTGGGGTATTCTGCTCTCCAACTGCAGTGTAAAAGAAATGCGGAAATAATCTTTTGACACTTAATTCTGGTTGTCAAAGCAGACACCTTTCACTGTCATGTGAAAATAAATGTCACTTAAGTGGCAGCTGTAGGAAAAAGAGTGGAACATGATTAACAACTGACCAACATTTTAGCTTATATGACATTAGCTTACATGAAACATGAAAAGTAAAAAACAATGAAAGCAAAACCAGGAAAACAAAATCTAATTCAAAACAACATTGCACTACAGCACACACTGCAAAAATTCTGACTGCTCATGATCCAACTGGACGTGTCAGGCTTGAAAATGACAGATGGCATCATTGCTTTGAGTATATAGATATATATATAGATATTGTTTATGTACACAGTACAGTATATCTGTGAAAAAATGTGAAAACACTAGCTATCATTAAATGACTTCACCATGCTAATAGAATATCCTTTTCAAAATCTCTCAAACACAACACCACGAATCTGGCAGAGAAAATTACTCTCCATTTATTTGGAATACTACCTCTGTTTTAAAAATGCTATCCATGTAAAGGTCAGGATTTCATCTTTTTACTGACACCCCTGCTGTGAGTACAGAAACTGAAATGTGTGCCTTAAAAAGGAGACAAAAGTGGAATGGAGAAATAAAGCACTACTGTTTGGAGTATTGTTTACAACAGTACACACAATAACTCTGGGGGGTTTCAAATCCAGGATCTGAAGACTGTACTAAATGTTTCACGTCTCAGTTGTTGATTTGGCTTTCTCCTAAGTGCCAAGTCCTTGTGGAGTTAGAAAGGTGTTTCAGCTTCCCGGCATAACACGTACAGCAAGTGTCCACTCTGGCTCCTGGGTCGACAAAAGCGGCGCTACTCTGACAGTAACAGCCTCTTGGGTTTGCTTCGTCTGGTGGCGGAGGGGATGGGCTGTCTGTTTTGGCCTGAATTATTACTGTCTGTTGGGTCGCGGGTCAGGGTTGGGGAATGTGCTGGGACTGAAGAAGGGAACACGGCAGGGGCTGAGTTTTGAGTAGTGGTAAGTGCTTCAGTTTGTTTTTGAGAAGGCTCATCCACAGGGGGGCGCTCTTTCGGTTTGCGGCCCCTCTTCTTACCAGTGGTGGCACCGTTCCTCACCTCAGCCTTGATCCCATTGTTCTCCAGGACTTTACTCTTGCTACTGGCGACCACTTGACTAGCTGCTGCCCGGAACCAGTTCTAAGCAAAAAAGACACACACACAGTGATCATCTAGACCTAAAAGAGGTAAAGAAGCATATACATGTGCAATTGTATAACTTTCTCACTATAAATAGCTGGGGAAACCTTCATCTATGAAGCTCCTGGAGTCCCAGAAGATGACAATTTTTAAAGTTGTTAATTGTGAATAGAAAAAGTCCTTATTTTGTGGGAAAAAACAGTGTATTTAATACGGTTACTGTGCTATCTTGTAAACAAGGCATCGTGTTACATGTGCTGTACTTGACAGGAAAAGATTAGTATGATTTTCCAGCCTTCTGTATCTGTATAAACTTGCCCCCAAAAGTTAATGACTGTTTGCAAAACATTGTGAATTTACCTCCCTGTGCAACTCAGCAGGTCTTATCATATATTTACAGATATGAAAAGGCTGCCTATGAGAGGGTAATTACAGTGAGAGTGAATAATATCAAGGCCTGTTTTAAGGCTACTTCTGAAGTTTACACTGAGTGTGACTCACCTGTGAGTGTGTTTTGCTAATGTGGTACTTGACACCGCTCTCTGAGCTAAACTCCTTCTGACAGATCAGACAGGTATACTTCCCCAGTTCACCTCCACCCTTTAAAACACACACAGAGACAAGCACGAATGTGTATGCACAGTATATAAAGGCGTAAATTTAGTTTTTAAAATGATTTCTTTTCAAATCACGTGAGAAAAAGACTGAAGTGTTACTATTTTTAGGACTTTACCTTAAAATTAAATTTTACTTCTCTAACCTTTTTCTTTTAAATCTCTCTCTTTTTTGCTTTTTGTATTTATTTTTGTGTGTTTTTTTCTCATGCAGTGACATGGTGCATACAGGCTGCAGAGGCAAACATTCACAGATATAAAAAAGAAAAAAATAAGTATGATGAGACAGCATAAATGTGCTGACTGTAAATATGAGTTGATATTCTGTAAGATTTCTGTATGTGTGTAAAGGCTTGTTTTATATGGTGTCTACAGAGACAAAAGTAATCAGGTTGGTGGTGTGTGGGTTTGTACCTGGCTGCAGTTGGCGAGATGTGCCTTTAGTCCTGATACACTGGAATAGACAGCTTCACAGTTCTAAGACAAAGCAGAAATAAACAGTGAGAGGAGATACTATCTCAGCTGTGCTATTGTAACCATAATGAGCAATGTTGAGGCAAATCCACCAGTTAATGTTGTTTTCATTCAATACAGAGAATGATTTTGTAGGTGGCACATCAAACTAATGAATGTTCTCACTTCATTTGTGCAGCAGATGAAGCCTTTCTCCTTGACTTGGTTCTTCCAGGCCTCTAGTAGCTCTGGGCTGAAGTTGGGGAGGCCGGGCCGGGTGTAGTTTAACTACACAAAAGAGAACATTTTGATCAGTGTTTGTGGTAGCGTTACAGTCTTGCTGTGTAAATACTGCATACAAAAGAGAGGCGACTGAGGGCCATATTTATCTGACAACATCAGGGTTTTACAATTTGTGTTTGTATGAAGCTTTTGCAAGGAAATGTTGGCTTTGATGTGTGATCCTGTTTGTGCCTCTGGAGATGTCTACCTGCAGTACACAATACTGATGAGCCTCCGCCTGTATGTAAGGTGACTATGAATGTGTTTGTCTCCTGTGATCATCTCTACATGTCTGCTAGGAATACGTGTCAAGTGTGTCTAGTGCATCCCATCTCTGTCCTCACCCTCTTGCTGTCGGGCACCAGGTCGTCCTTGATGCGCCGCTTGGTGCCCCAGTCCTTGGCCAGCTCATCCTCTGCTATCTCCTGCAGGTGGAAAACGGCCACCTGAGCTGACCGCCGCCTCACTCTGCCACTGGGGGTCCTTTCAAAATCCTCGCCCTGGCTCTCAGCGTGGACTGGTTTTTCTCTGTTTCTCTCCCTCTCCTTCTCCCAATCCTTTTCTCTAGCTTCCCTGTCCTTCTCCTTAGGATGGCTGAATGGTGGTTTCTCCTGCCAGTCCCTCTTCTCAGGTTGGCTTAGCTCCTTCCTGCCTCCTGATGGAAACTCCTCAGAGACAGTCTGGAAGAGCAGAAATCACCACTTTGAGTGCAAAATGTGGGAAAAACTTACTAAAACTCAATAAAAATATTCTCATAAAAGGCATAAACTGAAAAAATATGTCTATTACTACTACAGTGGCCTTATGAGATGATCTTACCCTCTCCTTTCCGGTGTTGTTGTTGGTGTCAGTGACGTTGTCCTTGTTGTTGGTGGTGGTCGTGGCTGTCATGGTGGTGGTGATGGCCGGGGAGTGTTCAGTGCGTACATGGTAGTCTCTGCCAGCCTTGGAGCGGTAGTGTTTTCCACAGTGCTGGCACAGAAACACAGGCTTCTCATCGTCAGAAAACTCTCCTCCACAACGCTTCTGGTGATACTGGTAGCCCATCAGACTGGAAAAGTGGGCTGAACAGCCCTGTATATATGTGTGTGTGTGTGTGTGTGTGTGTATGTGTGTTTGTACACAAAATGTTTGTGTGATCGTGTGACGCCAGTGACAGAAATGAGACAGAATGAAAACACACATTAAGCAGGAAACTGGGTAAGTAGAACAAAGTGTAGGATTAATGGAACAATATTACTGCATTTGGTCAATATTTCGTGGTTAATGTTAAAAAGACAGAGAAAATGGGAGGAAGATGCTCATTTTTCAGCGTTACGACATGTCACCATTTTTCGCAGCTTCTTCTCTTCCTCTCGCTGCCTTTTGCACTCTAGTGTGAGTAATGGGAAGCAGAGTGTTGATGTGGTTTTGGGCAACATGTCAAGAACAAGGCAGAAAGGAATAAAGGAGAGAGAGAGAGAGGTAAAAGGAGGCTGACACAAAAGAGAAGCCTGAGGATTTGGAAAAAACTAAATCAAACCTGGCAGATGAGGATTGAGATAAATGTGACATGAAAGACAGAAAAGTTGAGACAAATAAAATGAGGGACACAGAAGAGCAAGAGTACTATAGAGAGACGAGAAAAGGACGGGGGAAGAAGGAAGAAGTGCATACCTCACTAGGACACTTGATTCGTCCCATCTGTTTGAGCACTCGGCGCAGCCTTTCTCTCTCCTCATGCTCGTTGCCCGTCTGGCCTTCGCTCCCTGAGGGCTGAGGCGGAACAAACACACCGTCGCATGAGCATGTCCCACCACAACACCTCCCACTCCCTCATGACTTAAAAAAAAAACGTGATGAAAATGTGTTTTCCATCTCTAGTGTTCACACTGTGCCAGGATCATTAAATGGTTTCATGGTGAGGCTGTTACTCAAGGCATGTTTATGACAACTGTCAAACTCATGTTTTCGCTCGAGTGTTGGCTGGTGCCAAACCCCAGCCAAGACCAGAACGACAGATGGCTACCAGGGAGAAGAAAGAAAACTGGGGAGAGTCTGGACGTACTGAGGCATCCCAGCGGAACAAACTTCATGTGTTTTCTCATGTGTTAACGCACAGAGATGACTGAGACGCAACCCTACAGTAGCATTCAGTAACGGTGAGGAGGAGCGGCGACACCGTTTGTCAACAGGCTGCAGGCGCAACAAATGACACGTCTCGCTTGGTTTCCAGCGGCAGGGAAAAGAAAGCATGAAACTACATCAGCATGTAATCTTAATGTCTCTAGAAGAGACAGAGCAAAAGAGCAAGCACAAGAGGAACGCAGTGAGAGAACAGGCAGCACTCTGCGCAGTAGCGACATCAAGGTCAACCTCAGCGGGTGACCTCTGTCCTTCTGTCAGCCTGCTGTGTTTTCCCATACTGCAATGGGGCTGAGCCATGTGACCACACTGACAACACACTGAACCAAGGGTTAGTGCAAATACCAAATCCTGCAAAAATCTAACTTCACTGCAGCACTATTACATCAAAATGACTGTAAGAGATTCAACACAAACGGTAATAAAACAAGCAACAATAACACAGAGAAAACTAATAAAAACATAGCAAAATGAACCACTACTGGCATTTATGCAACTTCCATTACAGAAACACATTTCAGTATATATAAAGATACTATACCAACTAATAGAGACACTGAAAATGACTAAATTTGAATGTTTTCATAAGGAACAATATGACCAAGCTTATCAGCACTAGTTCTGTCATAGCTGCAAACACGGTAAGAATAAACTCTTGTCCAGTCAAAGACACAAAACAATAAAATAACTGTCTTCTTGATACATTGAAATGGCACCGTTTTAACAACTATACAAAAGCATTATGTAAAATGTCTTCAGAGGATGAACCTTCACTGCCTCAAAAAAACGACCCCAAGCACTCTGCAATAATATAGAACATCAACAACAATAAACAACATGACAGATACTGTTCGACATGCAGGCAATATATCAGAGAAACAGATATCTTCCCGAAAAACAAAAGGAAAATATTCAACCTAAATACTTTGGGGTCTAAGGGTACGTCAATATCTCATGATTGTAAACAACGTGCTGTCTCCTTCTGGTCTTGATTTAGAACTTTCTGCTGTTTACAGTTTTCTCATAATGAAAATGAAAAAAAAAAAAGAGTATGACACTCGTCAAATCTCCAAATGATAAAAGCCTTCTTTAATCAGCAGCTACTTGAGTCTGGATCAAGATCACAGACGGCAACACAATAACACACAAGTAACACAATGAGGTTTTCATTCTGTCACAAAAGTTTTAATTATCTAATATGCGAAATGCTGAAAAAGTTTCGTAGTTTTGTGATGGGGGCTACCTGCTTAAAACTTTCCACATCGGACTTTTAACACACACCTCATGTACTAATGTCTTTCGCTCTGCTGGACTGGAATACTGCCAATGAGGTCAGGGAACAACAGGTCCAGTCTGAAGACAAATGGTGGCATCAAACACTTGAACTTGTCTGACACAGATGGAACAGTCATCCATCATCACTATTAAACTAGAAAACATTACACACCCCAAGTCTCTGACACACATACACATGCATGTGCTCATTTATAATGTAATATACGCGTACGTGCTCACATAAAGAAAACAATACAAAAACGCACATGCTACATGCCGTTTACTGCCTGTAGATTCATTAATTTTTCATGATACTTTTTCAAACAGGCAGTGTTGAATTATTCAGTAAACTTCATAGTGGTACCATTGCTCTAATGCAGGAGTTTCGTGATAATATCTTAATGAAGCTCTGTGCTGCCAGAGTTAAGACAGCTGCGGGAAGAAATATGAGCACTTCAAGGGCACGAATACCAATCATCGGTGCGAATGTATGATCGCTTACAAAATCCCAGATCACATTTTTAGAAAAGACCATAGCAGCTGATGATGAATATGAAATAGACTGAACATAAAACAAAGGAAAGGCATTTTTAACTGTATGATATGCATCCATATGGATTCGTATAAATTGACAGACATCTGCATAGTCAAAAAATATCTTTCTATAATAAGCCCTGTGAAAACTGAAACGAGCAGTAGTGTATGGAAGATTTCCTTAGGTAGCATCACCAGTGTAAGACTGAAAGGGTGCACTGCTTGGTGTGTCCTAATTAACTACCCCATTCAGTGGGTCAGTGTGACAGTAGCAAAGCACTTCTATCTCAGTGATGGAAAAACACACAAAGTGAGCGGGCGCTACTATTTGGATGAAGCTTTGAAGCAGATTTCAGAAATGATCACATCCATGGGTGTACCTTGGTGCTGTGTTCAGCCATGGTGTGGTAGTTGAGGCCGGCCTTGGACCGGAACTGTTTGTGGCACTGCTGGCACTTCAGGGCGTCCTGGAGCTGCAGGGGGTTGAAGGCCAAACTGAAGATCAAATAACATTTCTCGAAAGGAAACTAATAAGTAGCCCACTGTTGCTAGCTTTGCTCTTTATTGGATCCATCAATACAGCAACATTTCATCTGTAATGTAATAGTGTTTGCTATCAGCGCACGATTCTGGTCAAAGAAAAGGACAAAAGACACATAAGAATCTTCAGGAACCCGAAAAAAAGCCAATTTAACGCACAGTGTTCCTTGTCAATGACCTCTCTTCTCGCCTTGGTATTGATTTGGAGACAGAAGCGTTTTGATAGCGTGTGACCTAGTGGTAATGTGGTGATTCTGTCATTGCGTAACGGCAGACTGTCACCTTAATAGAGTCACACGGGCCACTGGGCTAAGGAGCACTTGAAATGGTAGTAGGGACCCATCTCTCTTAGGGCCAAGGCTACTGCACCATCCACCAGGTTCAGTCGAGCTAAATGTAATGTAGCTGCTTAACCTTTTAAGCCTCTACTTCGTTCATTACTGCAACTGACCACAATCAAGTGAAATGCTAAAAACACACAGCGCTTGCAGAAAGTACAGTGTCCTTCCAACCGGTCTATGTCTCTTGGTAGTAGCTTTCATATCATAAATTAAATGAATGAGGATATTACATGAAAAACTGGTTGAGATTACTGTACTGAGATACTGCCTGATGTTTTTTTTCTACAGCCTTCCCAATCAATATCTTTACTGTAAAGGCTCCCCAGACTCTGCACAATGGGGTTCTCAGGGAGACGTATCTAATAACGTTGCAGTCAGAGTCGTAATCCAGAGTGGAAATTGCAGCTCTGGGTTGAGAGAGCTTTATTTCATCCTCAGGAAAAAAAATAACAACTTTAATAGCAAGTATGAGTTTTGTCATTATGCAACAACTTTTTGTTGATATGAATATGGATTCCACTGAGATGTCTAAATTCAATTAACACATTGTGTATTGCACAGTGTCAAATGTTTCAAGGGATTCCAATTTAAAGAAAAACAGCAAAGAGTTTTTAAGACTCCTTCCAAATGAACCTACAGCATTCAGCAACTGCCACACGAGGGTTTAATATTAGGGGCATTCGGGTCTTTTTCAGATTTTCAGCAGCAACAACAAGCTTCTAATGAGGTGTTTGTCTTGGAATGATATTAACTTGTCTGGCAGGAAAACATTTTTTTTGGTTTCATATCTCGCTCTACCAGATGTAGGGACAGCACACCCACCCTGACCGCTGTCTGATGAATAGCTCAGTCACTCACTGACCTTCTGGCAAATCTCCATGTGCTTCTTGAGCCCGTGGATTGTTTTCCTGGTGACGATGGAGCAGGTGGGACACACCACTTCGCCTCGCTCTGAGATAGCTCGCTGCCACTGAGTGTCAGCACCTGAGAAACATCCAGAACACAGCTCTGTTAGTTAACCAGTCAAACTATAATGAGATGATATCCTTATGGGTATAACATTTCCCTTGATGTATTTGCTATTCCTGTTTTTTTGCCCTATCATTAAATTCTATGCTTGTGTTAGCAAGCAATAATGTGTAGTCAGTCACTTAAATGAAATAACAAACTGAACAGGCATTAACATATACCTGCTATTACTCATCTGCCTTAAAAAATGATCACTTAAAAAATTATTTACTCATATGTTTTATCATTTTTGCCTGATTCCTCATATACTACACTATAGAGAGAATCATATTAGGTATTATTAAGTTTTTCTTTGGTTAACCCTTTAACACCCAAGGGTCATACAGGCTGCTTGGGTTTTTTTTTTTATTTGGGCTGTAAAAGAGTCAGAAATCATACTGTGAGTGATTGCTTTTATCCTTTTTTTTCAGAACAACCTATGCTTTCATTATCTGGCAATATCTGACATAAATTATGTGTTTACATGATGTAACAATAGTTTGAAGTGGAAAAAAACAAAAAACTGACTTGAACTGGAGTTGAACATGAACAAAATATTAGACAACAAAAATGTAAAATAAGAACTATAATAAATATTTAGAAAAAAATTGAATTTTATACTACTTGTAAAATTGGAGCGGTGCCACTCCCATGGGATTTTGTGATGGACGTGGTTGCACGTGGTTCCTTTGACATACCGTAATACCCTGTAAAGTGCATCTTCTCTTCTTTCAGGAACCGTTTGAATTTTCTCTGTAGCGCAAACGGTTACGGTAATTTAAAGAGCACTCGTAAAATGGGAGCAGCGCCGCTCCCATGGGATTTGAAGAGTTAAATATTACTCTTTGTATGTCATTTAGGCCAAAAAAATGCTTTTGGTTGGCAACAAGACATTCATAACAGAGGGATTTGGAAAGTTGGGCTTCTGCTGATTGAAAATTATGCTTTTAAAAAGAAACAAGCAAAATGAAAACAGATTTTTTTCTGCTATCACTGGTAGTGTTTTTAATCATACCAAGACCTAAATCCCAACAACTTCAAGGACAAATTGAATCATTTAAAAAAGTGATCTTTGCGTTTACCAGAGCTTGTTGTTGCTGACTCTTTCTTGGAAGACTGACTCGAAGAAGGTCTTCTCTGAGGCTCTTCACTGAACCCACTCCCCTCCGGTCTCTTTACACGGCCCGCCTTCAGCTTCTCCTCCACCTTAGTCATACCTGCAACACACATGCGCACACACACACACACACACACACACACACATAGATATGATAGTAATTAATACTCCCACTGTAGGTGTTCATGGCAAAGTGAGAGATATGAGCAGAGATGGACAGTTGTAGGACAACGCTGAACAAGAACAAGATACAAAAACGGAAAGTTGATACTGAATATAAAATGAAAAAAGAAAGCCGAGAATGAAAAAGGAAGTTGTTTTGCGCTATGACGGAGCAATGACAAGCAGACTGAAAGGGAGCAAGAGAGAGCAGTGAGTTCTGCAAACTGCAGATGAATTGTTTGACAAGTGATGATAAGTAGTTTACAGCCTTGTTCATGCTTTATGAGTCACTGAACACTTTCAGCATATGAATGAGACCGAAAGAGAGAGAGACAGGTTGAAAAAGCTGTGTGTACGTGATGTGTTCTTGGTGTGTGAGTCACTGATTTGCTTAGCCTGATATGAGATATCTCTACAATTGCTATATTAGCACTGCTAAGAGACCAGCACCATTGATCAGGAGCAGTAGGGAGTGTTCAAAATTACTTACATAACCAATCACACAATGCAGTAAAGTTCTTCTGAGCAACCTCAGAACCCACAGTCCCCATTCCTATTTTCCAGCAATGGTATGTTTGTCCGCCCAATAATTTCTTTATTACGTAAATCATCATAGGGCTCCTGAGGTCTGCTGTAATCAGTGATGAATCAGCAAGCCCATAAAAACTCTTCTTTTGAACTTTTTATCACACCGATGCGAGATTACAACACAAAGTTGCTTGTCTGTTCTGGACAAGTTCTCATTAGAAGAGATGTTTTATTTTTAACAGCCGGTATCTACCTTTCAATCCAAATGTTCCAGATATAGAGGGCTGTTCTCCAGTGAATTTCTTAGGCGTTTTCTGCTTCCGTCCTGGCTCAAGAGAAAAACAGAGCAAGAAATGGTCAAACGCATACAGCGGAAGCAGAAAATGAGAATCTGGAATCCCTCTCAAAAGATATACTGTAATCTTACTGTGCCTCATTCGCTCCGGGTCTTCGTCTGGGAAAGAGGGGGGAAGGCTGCCCCCCTCACTCTCACTTTCCCCTGCATCGGATGACGTGCTTTGGGACTGGGACTGCTGAGACTGAGGCTGGACTGGCTGGGACTGGTGAATCTGCTGTGAAGGCTGGCTGTGGCTGTGCTGTTTCCTCTCGCTCTTCTGGTGGGCCAGCTCCCCGTTCTGAGAGGGTGTGGACACCTCGTGGGTCTTTTTCACTTTGAAGAACACCGGAGAGGGGGGACTGTTCTCCATGGGCCTGAATTCACAGACCGAGGGAGGACAGTTTTGGGGAGTCAGCATTTATAATGTTACGAACAGCGTTATGTGGCTCTGTGTGGGTGGGAATTTGAGCTCTAAATCCCAGTCACCTTTTCTTGGTGTTGGACTTGATAGGAGTCTTTAGAAGCTTAGCCTGCTCTTGCTTTGCTTCCATGCTAACTCTGTCTGGGTGGTTCCATAGCTTGTGCTTCTGCAGGCGCACCTTTGTGGCAAACACTGCCTCACAGTAGGGACAGCCGTGACTCAGCTTCTCAGCTACGGTGGCCTGAATACAGACATGAGGAGAGGGGATTTAGAGTGAGCACGCTCCCCACGCAAAAACTGACAGCAGTGGGTAGCTATTACTAAAGGCTTCAGCTGACTAATCACACGTTTTCGACAAAGCCTGACTAATTGCTCATGTATGGTCAATAATCACTAAATATTTGCAGTGTGAAAATTCAAAATTCTCTGGAATTAGTATGAACTGCAATTGCCCTTCATTGGAAGGTTTTCAATAGTACTTTGTTGTAATCCACTGTTAAAATCCACACAGCAGGAAAGAGCAGAGGCTAGTGACTCACCCCCTGGCAGCGTTGATAGTGGTACTTGACGCCATAGATGCTGGGAAACTCTAACCAGCAGCCTGAACACGGACATTTAACCCTGGAGCGGCGTTTAAACTCTTCCTTCCATTGTACTATCATATGGGCCTGCTCGGGGGTGAGGAAGACAGAGTTGGAAAGTTGAATGCAAGCTTTATTGCTATATACTACTGCATACTGTGCATATTCATGGGGAGCTGCCCTCTGTGCAGAAATAATGAAGCCCACTTCAAGCACCCACTCATTTCGAAGAGAAATACTCACAGGGATGCTTCTCAGTTCCTGCACTTCTGCTTTAGGACGACCTTTCCTCTTCCCCTCTGCCGGCTCATCACACACTGGACCTGGCAAAATGAGAAAGAAAAGCATATCTGAATTAGAAACAGACTACTGCTGGCACTTCATATTCATGAAATTCAACTTTTAATTAAAAAGTTATGTAAAATTGGAATCCTTGAGTTTAATTTCAGCCTTCTGTGTTATTGAACTTTTAAAGCAAGCGTGGTCACTTGTGATAACTTCTACAAGTATTCTTGACATGTTACAAAGCTGCACATGCCCAACTTCAGTAGAATAGCTTTTCAAATCTCCAAAATAAAAGAATTATTGTCTCTTATTCAACTAAATAAGAGCGTGCACACATATGAAGGAGACAAACACACAGAGCTAGAGTGGTTAGGTTCAACAGTGATCATTGTTCACATGTCGGTATGTAATGTGCGTATACATAGAGTCCATGCACATTAATGAGCGCATGTATGTGTGTGTGTGAGCGAAAGAGAAGGCAACGTGGCCAAAGGCCTTATGTTGAGCCAAATAGATCAGCTATAAATCGCTAGTGCCTGTGAACCTCTGACACAGCAGACTGCAGACCGACTGCCTCAGCTCTCTCCACTGCTCCCTCCCTCCATCTCATATTGCTGCTTTCCTCCTTTCTCACCCCATGTCCAGCTTTCTCACCGTCCTTCCCTTTCTCTGCCCACACCCATCCCAATCCTTCACCATGGTTCCACTGGCTCATTACCGCTCTCGTCTCTGCTACAATTAGAGCTCCACACTATCAGCCCTGCACTCTATTCCCTCTATGCAGTCCTACTTGTGGGAAAGCGAGAGGGAAGGCAGAGAGAGCTGAGGATGGAAGAAGGGGAGGGGGGTGACAAAAGAAGAAGAAGAAGAGAGCAAAGGATGTTGAGGGAGAGAGGGGAATTGCAGAGGCGGATGACTCTGACCAAGCATAATACTGAATGACAGTGCTGCAGGTAGCTGTGCTCCGCTCTTCAGAATGATGTATCTTTACATGTGGACTCAACTTCCCAGCATTGATCTGGCAAGACCAGCTAGCCGCAGCAGAAACAAGGCAAGCAGGAGACAAAGATGCCGTTAGTGTCTGTTCAGGCATATCAGATCTAGAAAATGTCAAAGAGAAACTACTTCAAGTAGAGACAATAGTCCTTTGTTGTGAAGAGGAATGCAGCGGTGGTCTTGCATTGACTTTCTTTTGCATCTGTTTCACTTTCCCATGCTGAGGAACATGACATTGTGTCTTCTAACTGCTGTCTTCTCCTGCAAACTCACTGACAAGCAGAGGCTGGATGCACACATGCGTAGTGCTGCCCGTTTGTGATGGGTACCAAACTGGATCAAAGCGTTCTGTTTGCCTACCCGGATTACAGAAACGGTTCAATAATTTTTCATCAAGATAAATGAATTGACTTACAGCCATTGTTGCCCGTACAAAAACATCTCCTGTTGGCAAAAGAACCTCTCTCCGTCTGTGATGTTAATAAGTACAAGAAACACTCCCAATCTAACCTACCATGACGTTCCCTTCTCATTTTCCTGCGTTGTGTTACACAATATCAACTTTCCCCTTTTCCCTTATTTGTCCTCTTTCTGTTTCTCACTCACAAACACCGACACAAACATAGGCTGGCAGATTATATGTAATCTTTTACTTCTGGCTCAAAATAATAAGGTAGAAAGAAAACAAGACAAGACTGAATAAGATGGAATGAGAAGTAGCACAGCATTGCTGGCTGTGTTTCAGAATAGTTCATGACACAAGGTGTAAACACACAAATAAAAGCGCACACTGACACACAAACAAGTACACAAAACCATTACCAGTGTGTGTGCAGCATGATGTGTGTGCATGGTTATGAGTGTATTAATATTCTCCAGGCGACAGAGCATTTCTCTATTAGCTGTCTGGGTAGCAGCTGGAGAGGTGATGCAGTCGGCGCTACTGCTCTTGTGCTGAGGAGGAAATTGAGCATGCATTCTAATTCCTGTCTTAGAAAATAAAGGTCTTGTAAAAGAAAGGCATAATTAATGAATTCTGCTCTTGGGAAAGATATGTTCTTGTTGCTATGGGAATAAGATCCACTTGTCTTAGTTACCACTATCAGAGGCCTCTTTACAGCATGCAGAACAATTAGGCCCACATACAATGCAAAGAGGCAAAGCTGCACAGCCAAAGCAGCACATGTGCTGGCAAAACTTACTGTAAAATTAAATACAAAACAGCAGCCTTTCCTGTCCTGGGGTGAAATGAGTTCATATCTTTTACTCTGCTAGCGTGAATCTAAGTAGCACGCTGGCGCTCAGACATCCCAGCAATCGCAACCATTGTCTTGGTATGAAACAAAGCAGGTCCATTGTGTCAAATCTAAACCCCAGTGCTCAGGCACAGGCCATGGGGATAAAACAGCTGTTCAACTAATGTCAGAGTGTGACTCGCTCCCAGCTGTCTGCAACTGTTGCTGTGCACACTGGTTAACACTGACAGAGCAAAGCAGAAGACGAAAGGGGGAAGAGAAGAGAAAGAGAAGAGAAGAGAAGAGAAGAGAAGAGAAGAGAAGAGAAGAGAAGAGAAGAGAAGAGAAGAGAAGAGAAGAGAAGAGAAGAGAAGAGAAGATTCAGGGCCCAGGAGCGCTGGCAGCTGTCTAATGATCTCAAATAACCTGAGTTCTCCTAGCTACGCCTGCAACTGCTCTCCCTGAGTGCAAGGGTTCACACATTACCCACAAACACACACACACACACACAAGCACACACACAGAACAGTCATTTGTTTTCCTTGACAAACACTCACACAGGAGTCTTTGTCTTGTGTCTGCACAGTAGGTTTTTAGACATTCTCTAGTTTAGAACGACAACACACAAATACAAACACCGCTCGCCACTGACACAGCTCCATGGAAAGAAGACATAGTATCTCTACTTCCTCAATCTCAACAGACAATAGATGGAGAAACTAATACACCTGCACTCAGTACAGAGCAAACACGCTGACAACGAGCGAAACTGTCGTTAGTATGAGTAAGCGATGTTGGTTTACAGTGAGTGCAACCACTAGGCCTTACCGCCATCTCTGTTTCTGCTTTGCTGCTTTAAAGTTTAACCGTTGCGGTTTTACTTTTACTTCTTCACAGCGTCCCCCTCTCTCACACATTCTGTTTAGTGGGCAAGTTAGCACTTCACTACTTTCATGCACACAAACAGTCTTCTACAACTTCCAATAATCCTACATGACATTTTCCATCCTGCATTCTCAGTTCCTCAATCTCTCTGTGTCACACACACACACACACACACACACACACACACACACACACACACACACACACACACCAATGCAGGGACAATTCTTCCCATCATACGCACCTCCTTTTGAAGACGTCCCCATATTCCCTCCCAGTCAGGCCTGATTCCAGACAGTGAGTAAGAATGAGAAGTGTGGTGGAGCAGCACCAGAACAGTTTTACTGCCCAGACACTGACTAACTGAAAGAGAACCAGACTCTCTCAGTGAGTCTGGCTCTTACTCTCTGTCTTTGTTTTTCCCTTTCTCCCTCTCCCCCCCCACCTCTCTCTGTAAGACTGTCTTTCTGCCCTCCCTCTCCCTTTCTTTCTGTGTAATTCTGCATCTAATCTCCTACATAGGCTAGATACACTTGTTAGCACACATTCAAATATGGTTCTATTAATTTGTTATATTTCATTCTAAATTTTGTGAAAAACATCTGAAAAGGAACAGGCCTTCTATAGCGGAACTATTTAGGGAAATGATTTCGGGTGATCATGCCTTTGCTTTTAAAAAAAAAACTTTAAACAACCAATAAACGCTGTAAGTTGTTGAGACAGCTGTGAAGAAAAAGAGGTTTGCATCTGGTATTTGTTTCTTTCTGTGACATTTACTGGTTTTATGATTTCGATAATGACACAATGAGTTAGTCAGATGTTTATGGTACCGTGATGCTATCAGTTTCACAAATCTGTTTCTTCTTTTTAGGCTATTATGAGTACCAGCATGCGTTGTGGCCATAAACTGTGTATAAAAGATGGGCACAAAGCTACTGTGATGTCACTTAGTTTGTGGACAACCGTTTTGAAGCCTTGAGCTTGACATTTTCTTTCCCGTCTTGGTCTTTTAAACCTAAACACTGCAAGCAAGGATTGGAACTGACTTAGAACTTGAGGACATTCTGTCTGCCTGGCGACACGGTAGCAATATTTCAATCACAAGCAAAACACAAAATTTACAAAATGATCAAGCTGTACTGAAAGGAACTTGACACTCACGATTGAGACCATAAACATGGTGGGAAAATGTTTACTAAGGTAACAAATCAAGTGGGAAGTAGGGCTGTTTTGTCACAAACTTCTTTACAATTGGACTTTTTGGCAACCAAAGAAGTCATCTCTGCTGGCTATTAGAAAGAATGCAGGTTAAATCTACTTTCAGACCTGGAGGCTACGTCCGTAATTGTTACAATTGGTGTGGTTTCTAAAATTCTCTATAATGCTCTACTTCAATCGATCCTGTCTGTTCAGGGTATAATCTACTCAGTTTCTTTCTGACTGTCTAGTACTCTGTGCCATAGTGTTAAACAGACTTAGATTTGGAAATTTTCTAACCACCTAACTTTTAAATTTAGCTCCTAGAACCACAGCAAGTGTCCTGATGGAAAACATTTTTGTTGCCCTCAGTGACCTGAACTACTTTATAGTGAATCACTCTGAATATGAAGCCAAGGCTCACCACACAGACTCATGGTAGACTATCAGTTTACTACCACCACCAAACCACACGTGGAGCAGCCAAATCAAAGAGAGGAGCTCGGGCCTGAGATTGCTGCTACATAATCTGGTGACTCATAGTACCTCGACTGATTCTTCAGACCTGTATTGATTTTACAGCCTTCCACATCAACGCCGTGCTTCATATTATTGGAAACCTAATGTATTGCCCAATGCCCATTTGGCCCAAAGCCAGCGGTGTGTTTAGTGACATCCAATCACAACAGCTTTGGATAACTGACCACACATGTGGCCAGTGAAATCTGAGGGGATGATGCTAAATTGACAGCAAAGCAAATGAAATGTCTTTAAACATAAGACTGACTGGACAGAAAATATACAGATAATGGTGGCGTCGACATTGCTGCACTGCATATGCAGGGTGCACATGAAAAAAAAGGCATGTGCTAATTCAGCAGGGCATATAGTATTGTATATGCGAGCCAGACAGACAATGCCTGCTCCAGACTGTTTGCAGTGCCCTCCTTATGGACAGTGACTCACCAACTCAATCTCTCTGCTCTCCCATTTCCCTGTGCTCCTTCTCATCTGCCATCCTCAAGTCTGCCAAATAAAGGTGTGACAAAGATGACAAAGGACTCTCCTCAAAACGAGATGCAGCATCAGGCTGAGAAAAGCACCAGAATTCAATTTCAACCCAAAACAAACATTTTCAAATGTATAGCTCTTTATTGATTTTATCTTTTGGTAGTTGGTAGACGCAAAGCATTAGCAGGAGGGAGCTGGAAAATGTAAGAAATCTGAGAAGAATGAGGAAGGGAGTGAGTGTAACAGATAGGAATAGGATGAAGAAGGTTGTAGGGATGAAATGGAAGGTGGCAGGAATAGTAAGTTTGAGTCACTGCTGTTGATGATACTGCCTGATGAGTGAAACATCAACTAAATTAAGAGTTTGAGGGAGGATAAAATAGAAAAGATTGACAGTTATGCGTGGAGAATTGGACAACAATCGAGTGAGAGAAAGTGTGAAACAGCACTGCATCGAGAAGAAGAGCGAGAGAATGGTGCTGAAGCAAATACACAGGTTCAGCTGATGGAAACTGAAGGTTCTGAAGTCAAGAGTACAGGACTGTCATTTGAGAACACATATAGCAGTGTTCACACATCATTGCACACACAAGCAGAGACAAGTAAAGATAAGCAAAAACAAACTGCAAGAATTAGCACATTACCATCACGCACAAGCATTTAACTTACCCTGCTGCACTTATATCCCCTCCCAACCCAGTTATCTTCTAAACTTTCCAAGCTTAAGCACAGCAACAAATGTGGAGCACCCACCTCCCCTTACACACCACATGCCCAATGGATAGAGTGTCTTGTAATCAGGTAGGGTATTGCACAACTCTCCATCAAGGAAGGACAACGGTCACATATATACTCTACTTATTTAGACTTCAATTACTGTTTGCAGACATGCGCCTAATCTCAGGGCTTTTCCTACAGCATTTGGCAGAACAGCATTAGTACTCATCCAAATACAAAAACTGAAAACTATGAGCCAAATAAGGGCTTAAATAGGAAAAAAAATCTCACAGCAAGGAAAAAAAGAAAGAAAAAAGCAAAACAGGCAGAGCGCCAGTCACCCTCAAGGACCGCATCCTTTCCTGAGAGTTGTCTGGTGTGGCAAAGTGACAGCTCAACCGCAACACCCAAGGCACAAAAGCTCTACCAAAGCACATAAACCCATGTTTCAGGTTCGGTCTTCATGCATAAAGGCATGGAGGAATTTCAGGAAACCACTACTAAAACAACAGTCCAGCCAGCCAGAATTTCTTCATTGTTACATCATGTAAAGTTTACGTCAGGGAGAGCTATCGATCAACGTGAAATCTGACAATACGACAAGATGTAACCGCTAAAACTCCCCGTGGACATAGAATGAAGAATGAAAAGTTAGCAGTGTGATGAGGGCACATAATAAGGTACCTGGTCATCAGAAGGGCACACTGTGTACAATGTGCATAGACTGAGTCCTGAAAAACCTCTACAGGGAGCCTCAGATATTGATGCCTTTGTTTCCCCAAACTGAGGTTCACAGCTCCCCTGGGACAGACAAGCTAGCGGCAGGCTCATTATTATTAACACTGTAGCATTTCTCCTCATCATTAGCTCTAGAAAGCTGTTGAGTTGTGAGCTAAGGACATTTGAAAAGATTGCTTGTTGTCTGAAATGCATTTTGATTTAGATGTAGTTGGTAAAAGAACTAGAAAGCCCGGTCTGTCAATGAATACTTTTTTGCCTGAGCTACAGCTGAGTAAATCATATACCAAACCAGTTAATGTGTGGTGAATACTGAATATAAATGGCACTGTAATCTGGTCCTGTTTTGATGGACATATAAAATTTCTCATGTTTTTCCGATCCTCTGCTTTGTGTTAATTGTTGTTCTTGCACTACATTCTGCATATGTAACCCAGTGTTTCCCTTTAAGTTTCCTGCACGTTCATAGAGAATCTTGAAACCTCTTAATCACATAAAAACTCCATCCACCGGCAAAGTTAACAGCTAAGCTTCCCTAAAGGCTATGGAAACCTCAGGTAATGATCAAGCGAAGAGAGACTTTCTAACCAAACAAAACAATCCTTCAGCTACAACACGGTGGAATGTAGATTTTAATCTTGTGCAATCAAATTGTGCTAGAAGCTGTCTTTGACACAGACTTGCACTACCAAATACACTGACATAATTACTGCACTAGTATCCCTGAGAAGCTCCACGTTAATGAGTCAAAGCACATCAACAGTGAAAAAAAGAAGCCGTTGAGTCTTAAGTTACCTGAAAAAGTCCCATAAAAACCAAGGCCAATCCGTCACTTACGATATTATTACCTCAAGACACACACAGACACACTCACAACTATCACAGTTACTCATTAGGGAACCGAAGCCAAGTGTGTTTCTCTCAGTTCTAGTCTCAAAATGATTAGGGCAGAGACCACCACAAACTTTCCACTGATTGATTTATAAACTCATCTTGTTTACGGAGTGATAAAGTGTAGAAAAAAAATCTATAAAACGCGGGACTTTGAGAGGCTGCAGAGAAAAGCCTGTCATTCAAATAGATCCTCTGTCTTCTGCTACAATAAACGCTTCAAGAGCAAAAACAGCAAATCAGCTGGCAATCTGTATACAAAGAGAAGTTTAGGAGCACACTGTGTGCCAGTGCTATGCTGCTAACTATTAGAAAACAAGGCAAATAATCATAAATTGGCAGAAGATAGATTTCAATCAACTGCTCTGATGCTGTGTATGGCTTCCCTGCACTCTCGGCTCTGTCTTGCAAAGGAGGCATTGAATTCATGTCCACAACAAGCAGGCACACACGCAGACACATGCACGCACCCACACAGACGTGAAAATCAAGCCTACGGGGCTGAATAATTATGCAGAAAGAAAACAAATTGAAACACCTAGACTAGTGTTGGTGCTCTGTGTCTGGGAATGAGAGGCTATTTTGTAGCAACCAAAACAACTGGGTCACATTAGAACAGCCCCAATTTTCCAAGCCCGCCTGACGCTATTAACAAAGTCATGATGATCTGCTGGTTATTGGATTGAAAAATAATTCCCCAGCCTGGCTCCCTCTTTCCTAAATCTTCCATCTCCATCCAGATGGCTTGGGGTTTCACTCATGTCAGCTCTTGGCAATACTTATTTGTTTGGTTTTCTCACTGTAAGGCAGTCTCAGGAAAAACGTTGTAGTTTCCAGGCCCTTCTGTGGTGAGAGGGGTAGAATTACACTGAGGCTGGAGCCATTGATTCTTAATAAAGTATAACCCATTCAAAAAAGCTGCAGTGCCCCTTACATGTATGGTATGTTAATTAAATCCTTGAGAAATAGCAGTGAAGTTCTGAAGAGCTACCCTTGAATCGTAAATGCCAGTCAATGCAAAGCCAATGAAACAGAGATAAATGTGCAGGAAAACCAAATGCAATGATCGTATGTGTCTCTGTATTTGGTGTTGTATGCAGACAGTAGCTTTTCTCCACATTGCATCACCACATGAAATTCATCCTGGAGGCAGTCCAAGAGCAAACCTGGGTCATTCCAGCTACAGTCGCACACTGTTTTCATTTAACAAAGTGCAGCGGCTCCTCACTCACTGTGTTTGTTGTTTTCGGGGCCTGCCGTGGTTCGAACAAGCTCCTGGGGATGTCCATGCTTGGGGGTTCGGCCCCTTGGCAGCCCCGACGAGGACAGCTTCCCAAGCCTGGGGCCGCTGGGGCTCTCCATGCCTGCAATGGTAGACGAGAGGGTTCAAACACACAGGAGAGTTAGACTGCTGAAGGCTCTATCTGGTATGCTCTCTGCTTCTCATTAATCGGGCTCCATTGTTTGTCAAAATATTATTAGCAAAGTCCACTGCATCAATAGCCCGCGATGATGCCGTCTCCTCGTTCTATAATGCAGTTTCTTCGCGTTGGCCGTCGGTGCTATAGGACTGAAGGTTATCTGAGTGGAGGCACACACATCATCTGCAGTGGTAATGAGGGCGTGACCTTCCATGTTTCATTTCAAAATCAATACTCTCACTTACACACTAACTTCATGCTCGGCCCATTAGAAAAAAGGTGAGTCAAAGAGAGGCGGGGGACACAGAGCGCTTCTTTTCCTGAGTAGTTTTTGCATTATGAAAAGCAGTGATGCATCTCTTGAGCAGCTCACGTGGTCAGCGGCAAAGTTTTCTGCTTTTGAGGGAAGCCCAGTTGTCTTTTGTTTACACAGCATCGTCCATCGATCTCTAATAGATTACAGTGAGCCTACAGTATGTGTCAAATTCTGTCGTTCCCCACCAACGTGGGACAGCTGACAATCACTAATTATGCTAAGTGGTGCTGATCACCATCCAACATGCTTTCTCTGAGCACCCACATCCACGTCACTCTCCTAATGAATTACAGCGGCACACAAAGGGTCACCCAGTGGGGGCCACTCAGTGTCCGTTTACATGCCGTGTTATTCGCTGTATATCGAGCAAACGGTGGCTCATCTGTCACACCGATAACATGCTCATAAAACTGACTTTGCGATGCTCCTGCAGGATGCTGAAATACGGCACACATCAACACCAGTCATCTTCCTGTTCCTGTGTGATGTGTCAGCGAGGTGTCTGAGAACTACTTAAAATAAACAAATGTGATGCGATGGAGTCTGCACAGCCACCTCTCCGCTCTCTGCATTTGTGTCTTTTGGCTTGTGCTGAGCAAATCGAGCATCCCTAAACATTGCAGCTGGTGTTTCCATGAAAGATGAATCCCTCACAGTAACTTTATTAACATGCATTTTGCTAGACACAACAAAACCTGGTTGACACCCACTCACCATCTCACATCTCCACACAATCTGCTGACAAACCAACCTGGAAATAAGTCTTTTAACACGGCACGTGGCACGCTGCCATGCTGTGTTTGTCAACTACAACAGAAAAAAAAGAAAAACAGTGATGCACTTTTTTTTTTTTTTTTTTTTTGCCTTTTCCTCACCGGCCACACCTACCTGAACTGCCGGGCAGTCACCCAGCTCCGGGGGCCGGGTGGTGGCCCCGGGTCACCCACGTGAGGGGAGGAGGAAGGGGGTCAGGAGACAGGCACCTAAGTGGGCGTTTTTCCACCAATGTTCTGTTACATGGCAATCACACCTGCTGTGCGTCAAGGACCGGTCAGACCGAGGCTGGGGGGCCCGGAGGGAAGCGGGCGGCCGTCTCGTCTCGTCCTCCACCGGCTCCACAGACGACGACGACGACCAGGAGAGCAGAAATCACAATTCCGCCTGCACATGAAAAGAAATCCAGGACACTTTCACCTTATTCCCAGTTTCCAATCGCCTCCTTTCCGCCACCCCCCGCTCCTTACTCCTCCTTTCCTGCATTAATATGTACACCACGAGGCACTTCTTCTCCAACCTTCTCCTTAAAAACACTTTCCAGAAATGGCAGGGAAAAGCACACAGCTCCAGAAAACATACGTAGGTCCCCGACTCCTTGAGGAAAAATATTAGAATACGGGATGGTTTATATAGGCAGTGAAGCAAAATGGCGACTTTATTACGAAGGAGGAGTAAAAAAAAAAAAAAAAAAAAAAAAAAAAAAATCCTTGCGCTGGCTGGAAGCTAAAGGGAGCCACAAAAATATGTTTAGTGCAGTAATTTCGACAGCTGCGAGACTGTCGGTGAGAGTAGAAGAAAGCGAAGCGAAGAAAAATCGGCAGAGACGCCAAATCTCGGTCGGTTTTGGTTCACTCCTCGGCTCCTTACCTCGGGATTATTTCGCTTTTTTTATACGGATATTATCTCGGCGGCCGTGTACAGTATTACAGTAATGTGTGTTGGGTCATGCGCGTATCCACTCCACCTTTGACAGTTGCAACTACAGTCTTGAGGCAACTTGCAAACTCTCGCGTTATTATTATCTATTTCGAGCGGAATAACAGTGGGGCTGTTTCTCTTTTTTCTTTCCTTTCTGGCTAATAAAGTCGCTGCAACACCGGCTCGTGATACTCTTCCGACGTAACGGCGCTGACGAAAAAGGGTCAGGGGCTTAAATTCCGTACAGCAGCCGTCGCTAAGTATTTTCACTCTGTAATTGCATCGTCCTCCAGCCTTCAGCAGCAAATCACGCCAAGGAAAAATATTCCAGATTATTCTAAGTGTCGCTGCCTCTCTTGTAGGCCGTCAAACACTGCGAGCAGCTCTCTCCAAAAACCGCTGGAATAACAATTATGCCTAAAAATCTGCCAAGCCGACTGAGCTGACAACCAAAATCTCGCCATAAGAGCCACATAAAATTGATTTGTTAAGCATTCTTCTTTGTGGCTCTTGTAATAATCTACCCCCAAATTCAAGGTCAGGATTCTAATAACAATCCTGGTGATTTTAATCCACGTTTAATGCAGTTAAATCCTTTTCATTCCTACATCTAAAGTGTCCTCATGCTGGCATTTCCCCCCCTCAAGCTAATAATAAATGTTTCACATATGGAGTGAGCCCACATCTTTTTTGTGCCACAGCTCAAATGAATCATTCATGGCATCATCGCCACCTCACTCAGTTTCAGTGAAACAACAGAGGGTCTCTCTTAATGTTTGATTGGTGCCAGTCATCATGACCTAATATTTCCTATTAGTGGAAATCATCTGAAACCATGATGTAATTTATGTGGGAAAGCTGTTGTCTGCATTGCCCAGAGGAGGGCAGTAGAGTCTTACTATTTGCACCATGTTGAGTTGTCACTGCCATTTAAATATATTGGAATCTATTATGTTTTTTATAAATATTACATAGATAGAAGGAAATCACAAGGTTTCCCTTCGTCGAAACGTGATGAAATCGAGAGCCACAGACAAATGAGAATAGATTCATGTGGGGGGAACAAAGTGCTAATGAAATGAATGAATCAAAGGTAACATTAATCTTTTAAATACAGCTCCCAGAAGTCCAATTTTTTGCCAACTCCTGTGCTATGTGTCAGTTTGGTATTTAATAAAGATATATCATACCTTGGATGCTTATTTAATAGCAGTATTAGCTCGTATAACATCAAGTTAACACCTAATTTTATGGCTGCATTGGACAAAAGATTTCAAACAGTCTGGTTAAGGTTTGTCTGCATGGGTTTTCCACAAGGGAGCAGTGCAGTTCTGTTATTTGTCAAGAGTAGCCCTAATAGTGGAATAATTGTGTGGTTGGTTTTTCTGACAACGTTGTGTGTTGATGCACGTTTGGGATTTCTCTGATATGTTCAGTAGACTCGAGGGGACGCTCTGCTGGTTCGTGACACTCGGAGCCTGAGGGGTGTTTCACCACCGGCCGAGTGACAACTGCCGTTCCTCTTTGCACTGTGTCCAGCTGATAAAGTTAAATCTGCTTCCTGCTTCCTTTAATGGCTGCTGATGAATAGTTCACGCAGGGCCTTGTTTGACCCGTGATTAATCCTGCCAACCGTGGCAGTGATTTATGTTCCCATTCCTCCTCTGCTGAGTGAGCAAAAGGCTACTTAATGATTTTTAAAACCGGCCAGGTGGAGTGGTCTGTTCACTTAAAAGCTCTCGAGGATGACCGTCCAGCAGCTGATTGTGTTATTTATCTTTTGACCTTTCTCAGTGAAAGTTGAGAGAGCATGCATGTGATTTTTTTTCTCTTCTCTGTAGGAGTATCCTGAATATTAGCAGCTGGGCGGTGGCCAGGAAATTTACAGACTTCAGCTGTTTATGCCGTAGAGCCACTCACCAACTCAAGCAGCTGTTATGGAGCTCCTCAGCAGCACCTGATGAGAGACGACAGAGTGTTTCTCATTTGATTTCAGTGCTGTCAGAGGACCGAGATCCAGCTGATCAAAGTCACAAGCAGATAACCGTAAACCAGCGGGATGAAGAGTTTCTGCATTGGGATGTTTTAGAGAATAATCATGAAAGACAAGCTTTCAGAAAGCGATCGCACAACTTCCAAATGTCGCACAGAGAAAGGGAAGAGACTTAATGATAAACAGTATCCAATTAACTGCACCATCCAACCATCTGCTCCACGGATTTATTCTCTGTCAAGGTTGAGAAGGCCACTGTTCACTGAATCTGTTTATCATACATGTGCCCTGTTTTGAACAGGTGAGATGCTTCATGTCTCCCAGTAATTGGATCCCAGTGTGTGTCTTTGTGAGCAAGAGGCAGATGAAGTGTATGTGTCTGTTTAAACAGGTAGCATTGCTTTGCATTTACAGAGTTCCACTTCTGACTCATGCAACCCGAATGACAGGCCAGAGAGTAAATCCAAGTTTGAGGCATACTCTGTAACAAATACAATATTCCACTGTTATTCAAATTTTTAAATTCACTTTTGGATTTGTTATTTCTTTGTTCAACACAGTCTGATAAGCTGAGTGGCAACTATAGGAACTTGTGTATAAACAGAAGAAGAAAAGAGCAAGTAGGAAAGACAAATACAAGCAACTACAAGAGCTGTGCAACATTGTTAGTTATGGCAAGAATAAAACTTCTGGAAGCACTTTGGAGATTTGAGGTGTGGGCCAATGATGCGAATCACTTTTGAGACCTTTAAAATAAAGCAGTTGTGTTTTCATATTTTCTTAGTTTATGTCACTGTCTTCAAAAAGCCAGATAATTGAAGCAATCAAAGAAAAAATGAAAGGAAAGCTTATAGCTGGCTGCTGTTGCTCCCGGAAAATGCACCATCCACACAGTACAGGTGATAGAAGCAGCCAAATGTGGCTTTGAACTGTTGCCTCCATGCACCTTACTCACCGAGCCTGCAGCGTCTGGCTTTTGTTTCCCAAACTTGTAATGACGGAAATCATCCATGCTGTTGAGGAGAATCTGGAGGCTCAAGATGAGACCTTCTTCCGTGAAGGGATAGTGAAACCTCAGTGGACTAATTACACTGAAGTTACAAGAGAGTATGCTGAAAGATGATACAAGAACAATCTTCTCCTGTGACCTTTTCGGGTGAGGTCGAGAACTTTCTGAAGTACCCTCATATATATGTATTTTGTGCTAGATTGATTTAGGTGTACAATTTTTACATGCCAAATGTATATAAACCAGCAATCCTTCCCAACTAAGATTTGACTATTTTTGGAATCTCAGAGGACACTATCACTTCCCTCATCATAGAGTTAGCTTTAATGATGGAACAGCTGCTGGACAAAAAACTGCTTCCAAAAGATTGGGTTGTGTTACCAAAGATGGTTGCAAGAATTGATTTTTGCCTGTATTTGGAAAAAAAACATCTCTAACAACCTCAAAATAATCTGTGGGAAAAATCTAGAAATTTCTTCAACAATATCTTGTGATAAAATTGAAGAGCTTTGACTTTGGGTTTTTAGACACTTTAAATTGAGTTGAGATGTAGGCTAGTTCTGGTGCCATTCTCTCTTATGTTTGTCAGTCTTGTTAATTTATATATAATTCTACAGTGGGTCTTTTGTTGGTTCAATGTTACTTTTTAATCAGAAGTCTGTCTTTCATTGTCTGCTAGCCTGACTGCTAAACACTCCACAATAAAAAAAAAAAAAAAAAGCAATAACAGTAATACATGAAAGTAAAATCAGGACCAATGCTTCATCTCAATTAGTTTATTCAAAAAAAGACAGCTTTCATCATGTGTCATACCATATGCCTAGGTATCTGCAAGGCAGAAGAGTGTTTTTCCTTTTTTGCATTTCAAACAGTTCATCAATCATCAGTGAGAGTAAACCAAAAGTGTCAATATTTACAGTACATCAGGCAATCTAAAAATAATACGTGTTTTCTGCCTTTTAACAGTCAATAACTCACATTATCAACAGACTCCTTGTTAAGGGACAGATGGAAGGGTGTTGGATGGAGAAGTTTTGTTTGTTGGAAGTTTATTTCTTTATTTAAATTATTTATTTATGTGATTTAAGCGTCATTGCCACACATCGCTGTCTGTTGCTGCCTAGAATGACATCAAAGGTGCTGGCTTCAGTCACAGTGAGAGTCTTGCATCTGGGTAGCTGTCAGAGTATCTTGATTTCTGAGCATTTGAAAATACGGCGCCACTTAAAGGAAAGAAACAGGACAGAATTCAACAGAGACTTGTGCTTTCTCTGTGCATCTGTGTGAGAGAGACGACATACAGTACACAGCAGCGCACACAAAAAACAGACACTACAAGGCTGGGAAATACTGCCACTGAAATGCGCAAGATGTATCCTTCCATCAGCAGGAACTTACACTGTGAGGCCCGTCTCCCTAGAGAAAATTTCTTAATATTTATACCAGACATTGCTTTAATCTCTTCACCTATCACCATTTAAATTATTGCTTTATCAAGCATAAACAGTCAGTGATTATCACATTAACTCTGTGAGCCCCTTGGATCCATTCCATTAATAAAATACTAAAGTACTGTTACAGTATACACAGATTAAAGTGTATGTTACGCTACAATGCTCATACTGTATATATATATATATATATATATATACATATTTCTAATTTCTCACTGAAATACTGCAGATAAGTCACAATACAAAAAGTTTTATTGTGGGAATGACATTCAGCTTAAAGTGTTATTGTTGATCCTCCAAGTCTACAAATTCTAAAACTAAAGTCCTGAGACAAAAATGCAATATGACATGTAGGTGAGGAACTGATTATACTGACGTTAGTCAAATGCATTTAAGACCAGCTCCAATTCTTTTTGAACAGGCTCAGGATTGATGCTTCAAATTGAAATGGAGATACATTGTCTAAATAGTAGCATTTCAAGTAAATTTGTTGTACTCTATAATTCAAGGGATTATCCACTTTTCCAGTCTCACTGGGTTCAAAGTTTTATTTGATACAAAATCTTTTCTTGAAGAAAGTGTAAAACTGTGAATCCTGCTGAAAATCTTCTCCTGAAATTGCCCAATTAGTCCAATCGGAATGAGACAAAGCATTTGCTATAACTGCATGTATGCCAGTGTCAGGCCTACATCATCACTAGGATTGAGAATCTTTCATCTTATCGTCATGTTATACTGGATACCCCTGCCTCGAGTGGGGCTTTGTCTCCATCTCAGTGTCTGTAAACCAGATTGGCGGTGTTAAATGAGAATCCTCCAGACTAGTTGGCATGTAGTCTATAGGCTCGTCCTCTCCCCTTTCACTTGTTGATTCTCTGCTCACATATCTGAAGACAGCAGCTCTTCCATGGCTCCTAGAGACGTATTGTGACAGGGGATGAAGGAAAAGGCTGCCAAATGGATGCAGGGATGAGCTAAGAGAAATTTCCAAAGGAGGCTGCAGAGAGGGGAGAGGGGGGGATACATAGTTAGCATTCACATGGATAGAAAAAGCAACGGTTAAAGGTCAGCAGTAGTTTGTTCCCACAAAAATGCATTTCTCTCTTTTGGTTAGTCTCTGCTAATGTACCATGAAGTTGTTTTTCCTGTGGGCTAAGCCTCTGTCGCCTTGAAAACACATCCGTCTCATTTAAGAACCTTTCTGAAGTGTTGGGCTCCTCACCCTTCTGAATCTGTATGTGACACCTTAATTCCCCAGACTCAACTGTAATGTCAAGTAAGTAGTGCGGCTGACCTCTTTTCATGTAACACGCTGCACTCAATTATAGAGCAACAACCTCCATAACAGCTAACATTTCAGAATGAAATACAAGTTGACTGCAAAAATGACAGAATAATGGCAGCAGGTAATGAAAAAGACACTAATATGCAGAATACAAGCTGTGAATAATCAGGACAGTCAAGCTAAAAACTGAAAACATCTTCAAATCAAAAGGTTCTACATTAAGTCTACAGACAGGTGAAATGAATGGCATTGATCATCTTGTTACACTGCAATGTTCTGCTCGAAAAGCTTGGCTCCTGGCAAGTGGATCTTTCTTCGATATGTAGCACCAATCTCAGCATTGTTGCAGGCTAACCACACACACCCCCACCCCAGCATGATAATGTACCATTCCACACTGCAGATACTGCCTCGGAATGGCTTGAGGAACGCGACCGAGAGCTCAATGAGTTGATCCAGCCTCCAAACTCCCTCCAAACTCCCCAGATCTGATGCATGGAAGCCCCACGACTCAACTCACAGGACCCAAATATCCCAGTGCCACATATAACAGGACGCTCCCAGAGGCCCATTGTCCACGGCCTGCAGGGGTCGGAGCTGTTCTATAAGGGGTACCTACGCAATAGTAGACAGGTGGTTTTAATGCTATGATTGATTGATGTACAGTATATCACCGTCCATAACAAGCCTTTATTCTCAATGTCATTATCTTTTTTTTCTGTCTGCCGAAACAACAGACGCGACCAGGTGGTTTCCCTGACAACTAGCCAGTTCGTTCCATCCTGAAATGACTCAAGTGTCAGACTTTTCTCTCCCAGACAGTTGGCATTTCAGCTCTAAGCCCTCCTCTCCCGATAGCCAAGGAAGACGCACCACCTGTCTCCAGACACAGACAGATGTAACGTGGCACTGGAGTGAACCTGAACCAGGAAGCGAAAGAAGGGGCCGAATGGAGAGGCAGACAGGATGGAGAGCCATTGATATGACTGGAGGCTTTCACAAACAAAGCAAGAACTGCTTGTCTGTTCGAAATTCTTTTAAATGAGCTCCCTATGGAGTCGTCAGAGCCTAGGTGCAGCAGAGGAGGAGTGCGGAAGGAGGGAGGGAGGGAGGAGGACGAACAGCAGCCAGGCAAAATTTGTGCTGGGGAGAAATGACATGTTCCTCCTTCTTTTCTGTCTGTCACGCTCAGAGTTTCATTCATATTCTAATTCACAGCTACAGTTCAGCTGGCAGGCGCCACATGGAGCCCGGAGTAAAGCTCTGCGAGGATGGGCAACATCACAGAGGCAAATTCAGAGCTAAAAGGTTACCAAGACTGTCTCCCACGGCAACCAGAGTGCTGCCAGCACCGCATCTCTTTGTGGTGGGAGGGGTCAGGTGTTTTATTGAGGTTATTCTCGACATCATCAGTTTTAGCTAATTAGCTGAGGCTCTGAGACATGGCAGATGGCTACACACAAAGGCGTAGAGCGACTTTGATGAAAATTTGATATGTTGAGGAGGAAGGAGGTACTGACAGTTTGTTATAAAGACATACCGACAACCAGTGGCTACGAAGAAGAAGGAGGGCAAAGCTCCCACTGGGCTCTGATCTGAATCCTCCCCCCCAAAGCTTTCCAGATGTTGCAACCCCTGCATGGTTCACGCTACCCTGAGAGAGCTGTGACTCTGGGCTATGGAAGACATCAACCTTAACTCTTACTGACTGACATAAACCAGCCAAGCCTGCTGAAAACACATGAAATAGTCTAAGTGTCTAAAAATACAAATACAAGATTCCTGCCCAAAGAACAAGAGCTTTCCCAACCATGGCAAGAAGAGACACAACAACCGATCTCTGCACTCTTGAGCATACATACATATATTTGTACATTTGCATACAACTTTGATGCTTTCATGTAAATCTCTACACCCTTTTTAGTGACTATGTCATTAGGTTTTGAATTTCAAATGGCCTGTATACTTGGGAAGTGTTTGCAAAAAGTTTGTAGTTTTAGTTTCAGTGGATTCCAGAAGTTTGTCATTTATAGTGCAATCCAACATTAGGCCACATGTGGAGGACAGTGAGGTGGAATAAGCTGCAGGAATTGCCTGAGAGGTTTACTGACCATTTTATAAGTGTCATCCTTTTTCACTGGAAACTAACTGTAACTATTGGAGCACATTTTATGTTACCTGAATTCAGCCTGTCTGTGATGGATTTTGCCCAAAGGTATCTCCTCACTCACTATTTACTATTTACTATTTACACATGTCCAATTTGTGATAATCTAATTATTCTTCAGCTGTGGAGGAGTTTAGTGTCTAAAGCTAGTTTGACTCCTGTAGATTGTGCATATAAACCTGCCACCTACTGCACATTTCAAGCTGCTTTCTCCTCCGGTGCCGCTTTCAAAATCCCCTTCACTGCGGGAAACAACAACCACCTCTGGGCAGCAACCTACCACACTGAAAATTTTAAGTTTTGCTCAGGATCAGTGAGTAAGGCAGTTTTGCTAGTCTTTTTTTTTTTCCTGTGACTTTCATGCCCGCTCTCTCCTCTCTGCATGCAAATGTTCCACAAAACAATTCCCCCATCACTCTTTTAAAGGGAATACCATCGCCGTATCCTTCACTCAGCCATGCCCAATATGATTATTATTGGTTTATAGAAACACAAACAAGTCAGAGTGCTGTTTTTCCCCCTATAACAGAATGATATTAAGGTGCAGTCAGACCATTCTGTGCTACAGCATGGTCTATCTGTGTGAGACTTGTCTAAAACAAACAACCTGTGACTCAGATCACATAGCATCAGATGCTAAATGGATCTATGGATGAGTGAAGATGAGCTGTGTGTTGTGTAAAACATTGAATTTATTATCATGTTTTCCATTTATGTACTCTGTAAAAATGTAGGGAAAAAAGTGTGGAAAAATACCGCAAACACAGACTTGAATATGTGTATGAATTGCTTCTGTTCACTCAGGAAGCAAAGAAAAGTCTTGTAAGGCTTGGAAGAGATCATGTGTTCTTCAATAGCCAAAGGAGAGGCCACTGTAACAGAATATAACACCTAACCAGAGAAGTCACAAAAGCTAACCTTGAAAGAGCGCTCTAGAGGTCTACACTTGCACTTCCATGAAACTGGGGGACTTGCCAGAGAAGGATTTGAAAGGAACATTGACAGCTGGTGCAGGGGAGGCCGAGACATCCTGACACACTCTTAGTCTTATCATTGCATCACACCTCCACTTTGCAGTGAAGGTCTCAAGTCAAACCCAGGACAGCCCCGAGGATACCGTCAGAGTTTGTTTTTTGCGCCAGACTTGAGAAAGCTCACTCCTAAATCATGTAAGACATAATAGAGTAGTTCTCCAAAGCTGAGAAATTCTGCTGACTAAACTGACTTTTATGTGTTAAATTAGTTCAGGGCTCCTTGAAAATAAATTTAATTCTGCTATCCTCAAATCATTTCATTTTCAGTATTAATCAAAGTCTCTGTAAACCGTGGAGATCACCTTCAAATACACCTTTCCACAATTTCTATGGAAGCAAAATGTATCAATCCCTTTCAGTCACAGACACATGCTTTTTTTTAGAAATTACACATTTTTTCCACCTCAGTTAATATGTGAACAACATTGTCAAACAACAATTTGCAAGACAAGTAATGTGATTCTATGTTGAGTGTGAAATGCTATTACAGCGCTTTGAGCAAGTGAGCCTGCTCAAGAAAGATTAGCATGGAGCAGGAAGTAGAAGGGCCCCGTAGCCAGGGAATAGAAGCAGACAAAGCTTTCTTTCGCTATCCATGTCCCTTCATTAACCTCTTTACTCGTCTCATTTCTTTATCTCCACAATCTGTCAGTTTTATCCGCAGTATTTCCCCAGTATCTGGTAAACATCTCACCTTCAGCCGCAGCTCTCTGTCCTTTCTTTTCTCCCTTCTACATATTTAAATCTCACCCCTCAGGTGGTCTTTTCAATCACTTGCCCTGTTAATTGTGTTTTGCAACTTAATATTCTATGTTATTTTTCATCAAGGAGTTGGAGAGACTCAGAGGCCACTTATTCATTCTAAAAGTTTAAAAATCACTGAAGGGAGTATTTTACAATCCTGTCATGAGATTCTTGTATGGTTGATGTTAAAGTGTGCTATCATGGATGAGATCAGACGCAAAATCACATCAGATTCAGCCGTATTTCTGCATCTGTATTTTCACCCCCTTTTCCAAAGTTATTGTGAGATCAATATTTAATTTTTTGGTAAATCTATTGGAGATGAATGAGACCTGACAGATGGTATGACGGCTCCACTAAATCACACCACAATTGTAAGAGTATTGGGAGAATCGCTCAGTATGTGTGGAGTCCTGTGAGCAAAACACGAGCGCAAATCCTTAATATGCATCAGCTACTGTATGTGTCTGCCTCTTTCTTTTTCCATTTCACCATCACCATGCTTCTCCACATGTATCAGTTCCCTCAAAACATCAGCGTTGTTCTATTTTCTCAACCTGGGCCTACAGAGTGTAAGAGTGCACAGCCATGCAAGAAGCTCTGTGAAATTTTCATTCATCCAATAACCCAGACATTTCACTAAAAAGCAGAAATGTTAGGATTCATAGTCTGGGAGTCATGAATATCTGAACAAAACTTAGAGTTGTGCTCCTTGTTAGGACAAAGCGCTAAGACATGAGAGGCCTCTGTGGCTGAGACACTGACAATAAACTGCAAGGTTTTCACTTTAAATTTGCTCTTGATTGCTGTCATGTCTCCAGCATCAATTTCTACTAAAATAATGAACATGACCTTTAACATTTTGCATGAGATTTTTAGTTGCTGGTCATAAGAAACTGATTGCAATGCCAGTTTTCCCTGCTGTAGATAATGACAAGATTGTCTTGACTGTCTTTTAAAGGGTTAAGTGAAGACCTCCACCTTTGCCCTCATTCGCTGCCTTATCACTATCTCATCACGCTTTCATTTAAAACACTGAAACATCTCCCATTATCACTTTTTCCCACCTCGTCCTACCTTAATCACCTCTGAATACCCTCCTACCCTGTGAAGCTCAGGTGTTGTACGAGGCCACCGAATTAGCTTGCCCCTATAGCTTCGAGTCAAAGCCTGCTGAACTGGGAAATTACATTTGCATTGCTCAGTTAATGAAAGTGTCCAACAGCAATTTAATTCTCTCTCCTGAACAGTTAGTCGCATTGCATCTCTAAATTTAATTCAAAACACTTGATTGGCATGAAAGCCCTTAAAAGCCTGAATATCCTATTTTGTATCTGCGAGGGGTGAGCAAAAATGATTGAGACAAAGCATAAAATGATGAGTTTGTTGTAATTCACCAGTGTAAGGCACATGCCACACAACTCCTACATGCATAGTTTGTGTGAATTTAAGCAGATATTTATCCAGTTTCTCAGACATTAATTAAGCAGTCCTGTCTGCATTTTCTATACAATTAAACTGCATTGTCAAATAAGTTTAGAAGGAAATGTATTTTCTTCCAGAATCTAATCAACATATTGCTTTACAGTTGCTCCTTTTTAAGCGAATCACATGTTAGATGGAGAGGAACTCATTAACCTGGTAACACAGATAATGGAAGAAAAGCTTTAAACATGTTGTGAAAGTCTCATATTTTAAGTCAAACCATGATATTGTCCTAAATCTACCCAAGTTGTTTTGGTGCCTAAACCTAACTAAGCTTCTAACATGTATAATTATTGTTGTGAAAATTAAATTTTAACCCAAAGCACAATATTTTTCTAAAACATAACCAAGATATTTTCATGCCTAAACCTAATCAAAAAGTGAGTGAAACACTACAGTAAACAGTAAGTGACAATGACACTTAAATCTCAGAATAATGGACTTTCATGGGCTTTCAGACAGGAAGCATTTTTTTTGCTACATCAAAGTCTTGCCTTGCGGAGAGAAACTACACTTATCTCAAAAAGTAAATGAGAATGCAGCTTAGTTGTATAAAAATGTAAATTTTGTGAGTCATGTTTGGGAATGAGAATTGTGCTAGACTCAAGGAATTATTAAATGCAGAGCTCCATTTCAGTCATTAGGCTTAATCCATGTCTAAGTACAGTTCTAAGAGTGTAAGACTGAGTCTAATATATTACATCACCACCAACGTAAAGGGCTGTTTTATTTGTGGTGCCTTTAACCTTAGTCTGTTTTGATTATGTATGTATGTATCTAGCATTAGAGTAAAATATAACTTCTTTTTTCGGTCTTCACATTGGCTGATCTTCATCTGTGACAGTCCTTCCAGTTCTTTGATTGCAGTCAGTGTCTCTCATCACTTTTGCTCTTTAAGTCAGAAATCAACAACTTTTCAAATTAGTTTTTCTAGACAGTTGACAATGCACTGTTTAAGCACTTTTTAAATTGTCTTATCTAATGACTTGGAATGACCTGTTCACAATATTAAATGTCATCGTAGAGTCAGAAGTCTGTTCAGTTGGTTTCAGTGTTATTTTCAACCCGTCTGTCTCACTTTCACAGTGCTGTAGGGTTATGGATCTCTTCCAAATTGTCTGGCCCTGTGCACAGGTCATGTGGTGTCTACAATAACACTCTCAGGTCCCAAAGGACGGGTCATGGAAGGATTAAAATGGACATCAAATGTAATTATCAAACACTTACCTAAAAGTAGTCTGCAGTGAGTAGAAATGTGCAGGAAACCACACAGAAACAGCATCAGCGGCATGCATGATCAGAAAGTGAGAGCGTGAGCTTCTCAGAGTACAGAGTCCACTTCATTTGCGTGTTTGAATGTAACCGGTGATTATAAGAGCCCTTACACCATCAGTTCAAAATGATCACTTGATGGCAAAAACAACTTCATTGCTCAGTCTGATTTACCAGGATATTCAATTTCTGCCAAAAGCACTTATGTCAACGGAGATTGGGCCATTTAGAGCAAATGGCTATGCTGTTATTTTTGTAAAAGAAAAGAAAAAAAGAAAGAAAGCCCTGCTCTCCAGGATACTTTAAAACCTCCAAACAAGTTTTGCTCCATGTAAGTGCAAAATTACAAGGGAGTATATTGGAAACAACAAACTTGTTGCAATACCCTTTAAATACTGCAGAACCTCTCTCATTTGAGGCATGTTCTCGGGCAGGATGCTGCTGCTAAATACAAGCCATGAAATTGAAGATTATAGTACCCAAAGGAAAACCTGAGTGAAATAGCTGTAAGGTGGGCAGGTATTTGTCTCTGACTGCAAAAGAAAATGAGTAATGTATGACATTTTTGAAGATATAGTCAATGAACACATTAGTTTTCATGTACTCTCAGGAACTGAGGAACTAAAGATCCAGTGTATTATTTTTATTTTTTATGTCACTTTCCACAACAATCGGAAAATCTTTGTATGTAGCTAATGTTGCTAATGTTACCATTAGCGTTGATCGTATGTCCACAGGTCAGAGCTCTCTAGAAATTGCAATGCTGATGAGCAAACAGAAATGGTGAAAATGTGAAGATCAATTGGAAACCAATAAACAAGGGCTGGGTGGGTTACTGTGTTTTCATGCTGCCTGTCGTGCTTCAGTGAAACCTGAACTCAGCTGGTGTTTTAATCTGTTTGCTTCTCCCCTGCTCCCTGTGCTCACATATACCGCATTTTTATTCCCAACAAAGCTGTTCTCTTTTACATATTTTGTCATTTAGTGTCAAATGATTGAACAAGTGTGAAATAGTGACTGGAGCACAACCCACTGAGACTACATGTTAACTAGGAGACGCTTTAAAGTTGTTTCCAAGCTACAGCTCTGCACCACCATACAGATTAGTTAAAAACATCAGCTGTTCAGTGAATTCAGTGATATTTTCATGAAGAATGAAAACTCAGTTGATGCCAGTCACAGAGAAGAGGGCTTTGACTATGGGTTATACAACCGTGGTCAAATATACCATCTTTACAAAAATCTTTACAGTATTTTGAGCTGAAAAATTGTAAGACACATTCTGAGGCCATGTGACAGTACAATAATTCGCTGAACGGGGGCACAATACGGGACCTTCAAACAATCCACTAGGAACATTTGAACTGGAATCTAGGTCCACTGAGTGAAAGGAAATCGTGCAGACGTTTTCCTTTGATGACTCACCATCATTTGAGCCACTAATGCACAAAGAAAGGAGCTACCTCCAACAACCACCACATCAGACAAAAACATGGGAACGATGAGCAAGCCACATCAAGGGCTGGCTCCAGGTCAGCAGTGATTGACTGAGCCGCTTCATTGATGGCTGGAGAATAAAAGTGTTTACCAAAGACATCATTCAGAGGTGGTGCAGCAAATCAACAGCTCCCATCAATAAAACCACACAGCCACAAACAATTGCACTTGGATGCCCAACTCCACGCATGTCACAGCAGGCATGCACGGTCTCACACTGCCTCCTTCCAATTTAGCCAAACCCAACTGCTCTCCCCCTCTGTTTCTCAGTGTCTTTGTACTTCCCTTTGTCTCACAAACGCAAACAAAAACCCAGCACAGAGTAGCGCACAAAAATAGACGACAACATGGTTACTTGCCACACAACATGTCACTCACTTCTACTAAGGAGCTGCAGGTTGCGAACCTCTTCTCTGACCTGCAGCTGCAGGACTTGTTGGAGGACCTCCTGCCTCAGCGTCTCCTGGACGATTCCCATCCTCTCCAGCTTCTCCCCGTTCAAACGCAGCAAAGCACGTCCTGCCAGGGAGGAGGCGTGGAGGGGTTAAGTTTCTCCATTAATAGAGAAAAACTGCCATATTTACACAGATTAATATAAACACAAGACTTTAATCAACATATTTAGTCTTTTGTAAATCAGTGTTCAATCAGTCAGATGGCAAAATATTTGCTTTATGAGAACCTGTAAAAAAAGCTGTTGGAGCATAAAATGATATTTTAAAGTGTTTACTAATGCATAGAGTTTGTCAGCAATTATATCTTCCTTTATAAAGTGATACTTTATGTAATTAAAACTGTGTTCATTCATTATGTGTCTATATTTAAATGTATAGGAGTTATAAATACATGAGGAAGATCTAAAGCGAGGAGTTACTTTACTATAAAGTTATTTTATCTATGCACAATGCATAATGAATGTGTCGCATGTAGAGTACATCAATAGGCACCCTTCAAGTGGTGCCAGACACTCTTCACAAGATTAAATTTATCTCTGGATGCTGTTGTTAACATAAATACAGACAGAACACAACGCTGTGCTCCAGATCAGATTAGACTCCCTAATGTATTATTGATAGATAAATACTAACTCTAATGGTTCACCACGCTTTTCAAAAATGTCTACAGATTCAAAACACAACTGGTTCTTGAGGGGTTTGCAGACTTACAAGATATTTATATGTTTCCTGTTGTTAAATATGTGGGAAGGATACTTGATTAGCCATATGAGGGTCTACATATTGCATGTGTTGAGAAGGGACAAATATTTGCCTGACATTGACACTATCGCAATGCATGGTTTAATTTATGCTGTAGCTTGCAGATTCACAATCTCATTTACATGAATGGGTAAGATGTATATTTCCCAGTTAGCACTGCAGCCCTGCAGTTAGTAACAGTAAAGAGCTTGGCATGGGGAAGGATTACTGAGACTGGCTGCTCTCTGTGGTTCCGTTTTACTACAGAGTTTGACAGTTAACCCTGGGGAGACACACATTTAACATACCGTTACCCACAGTAAACAACTTTTACAACCAAGCTGCACTAAACACAACATGAAGAATCTTTTATGTGTGGAGGTGTAGACACATACACACACACAGAGAGAGGTTACAGTGGGTAGGAGAGCTGCGTCCTTCACCGGTGCACACAGAAAAGGAATCCATCATACCTGCAGCAGCTCCGTAAGACACCCAAATCATAATTAGACTCATTATTCATGCAGCTCCCATTCCATTCATTCCCATTTCCTGGCCCCGAACATTAGCACATCCGCTGTATCTCTCTGTTTTTTTTCTCTTTTTCTGTACCTGGGCTTCAAGCATGGCCCGCAGAGGAAAAGCACCACAGCTTATGTCTGCCTGTATAAATGTACAGCGTGTACTTCATTCATACACGTAGTAAATACTCTTTGTTTCTCTTCGTCTCATTCTTCTTTCACACACAAACACAATAAAAACCCTGTTTAGTGTTGCTTTATTAACCCACTTAGCACAAGAGGAGAAAAGAAGAGAACAGTAGACTGCCAGAGAATGGAAAATGGAATGAGAATTAGAGTCCTATATGTCCGCAGTCCTTTTTCTGAGCCCATGAAATATAAATACCCTTATTAGAGAGTCGGTGGTCATATTTTATAAGACAGGCTTTATAGTGGAGAACAGATTTGTGTGTGCAGACTGAGGTAGGTCTGCTGTGACCCCCCAGCGGACCCAGTCTGGGGCTAAGTGTCTCTAAAACCATCTGTAAAGAAAAATGTAACATGCCCAGAGCCATATTATCCTCAAGAGTTTAACAAGCAGCAGTGCAGGTAAGTTACACAGCAATAACCTTCATGTCTCCTAAAACTGAAACAATTAAAATATCACACTGCTCCAAGAAAAATGTTGGGGAGATACTAACGGCAGTTATCCATATGAGCCCAACAGTTGTATTTTCTGTTACTGGAAGCCTTTTGTTTCCATCAGTTTACGTGACTTCTTTACAGTCTTTCCATGTTTTCAGCTGCGTGACTCGGCTGACTCATCTGCTGACCGATGCACTCTCACAAATCAAACTGTAGCTCCATCTATTCCAATCTTAATCTTATTTTACTTTACGTAGCTGCTCTGCTGCAGTGTATGAGTGTGTGTGTACGTGTGCACCCTGTGAAGGTAAAATGAAATAGGATTTCAGATAGAAAAATACTTTTTATGAAAGTATTGACATTTAGAACGTTTAGCAGTAAATCCAATCTCTCAGGATGTCCGTGCTTTGACCACTTTCCACTGTCTTTGGGGATACAGCATTAAGGAAACTTTTTAGTCAAAAGATGCTTTATGTAAAGTAAACCACTGATCCTTTAAAGTGAGTAAGCCGACAACTGAACATTACATCTGAAAGCAGCGATAATTATGATTTTTCTTTTCTCCACAACCAAGCTCTTTCACATATGATGAAGTATACAGCTCTCCCTGGAACCAAACAAGCCAAATGAGTGCAGAACTGTCAGCCAGCCTTTGCCTTACAACCAGATGGGCTGGAACAATACAGACAAAGTTGCCTCCTCTGTGGCTCCAGTCCCTGGGAGAAAAAGCTATGACAAACCAGTTAGCTTTATAATGGTTGAATGGCTGGAGTGCGTGTGTATGCACAGGCAGATTATTTGCTTTTCCTCAGAGTCCAGGTGCTCTCTGTTTCAAACACTGAGTCAAATAACCCACTTTGTGCGAGCGCAACCATCTTGGGGATACAACAACAACAATTTTCCATTCATTTTGTGCACATTTTCAGCATTTTTTTCACACCCTCGCCAACCTCTTCACCCCATCTCCACAAAAGCCCCTCTCGTGTGTGCTTGCCAACAGCAGTGCCAGCGCGTCCTAGAAAAACCACTGCCCTTGCTCTGTGAATGTGTGTGCGTGTCTACAAATGAGACAAAGCAGATGAATGGAGCTCAAATCAATTCCCTTCAGACAGACTTAATACAGCTCCTAATAATTGCCTGCAGATAGGGAAAGTATGCTGTCAAAGGGAGAAAAGAGACACAAAAACAAAAGCCGTTTCAATAGAGATCGCTTCTCTCAATTTAGCTTCAAAATAAATTGCTTATTAACAATGTCTGTGGGCAAATGGGAAGCAGTTCTGCCTTGGCTGGGACAATGATGACTCTTAAAGCAGTCTGAAAAGCAATCCAAGAGGGAGGAAGGTAAAGACTTCCTTATGAAAAAACAACCTTTAGTTTAAACCTTTGATCGTCGACCAATTCAATTCATGCCGTCCCTGAAGGTCTACATACAGTATCACCTTTTTGTATGCTTGTATATACAGTTCCTCCAAGGTTAAGCATGTAGCCACGGGCACATTTACTGTTTAACTCCTTACATTTCACTTTCAGAACATAGTCAACATACTGCATATTCTCTCTATCTGTCATTCACACCTGGTCACCTGTATTGGGATATATTATCTTGATAAGAAAAAAAAAAATATTAATGCAAGGTGTAAACAGGGCAGTAGCTGCAATGCAATCAAGTCTGTAAGGCCACATGTGGAGGTGCACAGTCTATCTTACTTTGTGATCAGATCTCTGCCTGTAAATGCAATCCGTGAAGCTTGCAGTCATGTCATGTCTGTACATGAGCTGAGGACAGCAGATATCCGTTTATTGACTTCACACCCGCTGACCTACTGTACATTAGCGATCTCTTATCACGATGTGGAGCGAGAGTAGCAGGGAAATAAGGCAGAAAATAAAAACGCCTTGTGTAAATGCGAGGCTCGTGATCAGGAATCATTATTCAGATTAGATTTAAATGCAAAAACAGGGCATCCATGACTAAATCACCCGTAGGTCTGACAGTATTTAGTGTAATCTGATTACTTATGTGCTGCAATTGCTAAACAACAAGGTCGTGCAGGAAGAATTCAGATCCTTGACTTAAAGCAACACCAGAAGAAGAAATTAACAAAAAAATACATTGTGATTTTATGATGACGCTTTTATCTCCCTTTAAAGGAAGAAGGCAACCAGAGTGGACTACTTGATGGTCAGATATGACCAGTTGCCTAAGGTTGCTAATGCTAACATCCTTTAATATACATAGACTATATTAGTTGCTGTGCAATCATTAGTTGCAGTGAAACCAACATGATATTTCACTTACTTTTCCGCTTCACTTCTGCTACTGTCACAGCACATTTTTGAATTTACCATTATCCTGTAATTGCTACTTCTGGCTACAGTGGTGACTGTTTAGCAGAAGTTACCTGAGATCGCTTTCAGCAAAAGCAATAATACCCCAATGTGAAATACACCTCTACAAGTAGAATTACTGAATTTAGAATGTTCTGTAAAAGTACTTATTATGTTTAACAGCCACTTCCAGGTATAATCTAATACCCCACCTATATCCTTTTATAAATGTATCATATATTTAGCATGCAAAAACCTCATGCTGTAAAATAAGTAGCACCTGCAGCTGTCAAATAAATGTAGTGGCAGGCAAAATTTCTCTCTGCAATTTAAACACATTCGAAAATTCAAGCAACTGCAAATGGCTCAAAATTCTCAAAAAATAAAAGGTGTTTTATATCTTTACTGTAAGTGGATGAGCAATCAACATGTTATGTGTTAATTTATGTGATCACAAGTTCCCCATATTTTACTGTGTGGTGGAACATAATTATTTTTGCATTGCTTTCCACCAGCACTCAGCTGAATTAACAGAATGTTGTGCGTTACTATTACCAGCAATAATAGCAAACGGAACAGACAAGACAGTTAGGTCAGTGGTGATAAAATGTAATATAATGAATGGAAAAAAATACATCAAAAGATGGGATTAATTTCCACACACAAATGAAATGCAGAAGCAAGAGAAGAAGCTGCAGAAGCTACACTGATCTCCTCCGGCAGCTTGTTCCACTGCAGCGGCACCCAGACTGAGAGACTGAGAGATGCATTTACTTTTGGGTCACTGAACTTACATGATACAGACACAGAATCCACTCCCTGACTGTTGGCGAGATCCAACAAAAATAGGGACAGAATTCATACGAAGAAGATTTATTGATGCAATTCTTTGATGCTGACCATATGCATCAACAACAAAAACATATATTCAGCCACCATTTGCACAAGAAAGCACAGTGGCTAATAACCGACGTGAAATGAAATCCAGCTGGACATCAGCAAGTGAATGCAGAAGGATAATTAGATCTGGCCTACTCTCTCTCTCTCTCTCTCTGTTTGAGAATACATAAATAAAAATGACCAGATCTGAGCTGCTATAGTTATGACAGTGGCAGCACTGTTAACCCTCGAGCCAGTGTGTATGTACGCGTCTCTAAGTGCCTCTGTGTGTGTGTGTGTGCGTGTGTGTGTGTGTGTGTGTGCAAATGTAAGTGAGTGCTGGTTGACCCTACGGCACAGAACAGCAATCTGTTCTCTGTGAGACACTAAAAAAGAAACTGCTTGGCCGTCTGGTCTGTCAAGTGTGTGAATAAATGTGTGCTCTTGCTCATGTGTGGTTATTGGCGTCGCAGCACGTGTGCACGAGCGCTCGCATGCTTTTGTGTGGGCTTGCTGACAAATAAACGTGTGCGAGAGCGTGTTGTTTGAACTCGAAACACGATAACCCACCATTTTTTCCGCCGCTTTGCCTTTCTTCTCCAAAAATAGGCTGCACTCCTTCCGTTACCTCACATGAATGCCTTTTAAATCTCCTTTGCAGAGATTTGGGTGTAAACCTGTTTCCAGTTGAAAAAGCTAAGCTGTGGAACCACAAACCTAAAAATAAAACTTGTGCGAGATTTGCTAAGCCTTTTATGGCGTCGGTTCGCAGTGTGTCAGCCCGAACAAACACCACTTTTGTGCTTATTGAAAGGACAAGAGGTCAATGAACATCAGGCAACACTCTTTAAAAAAAGATCACCTCTAGGTTACCAATTTTACACATTATAGTCAACTAACTAGTGTAGTGATGGACATTTTCTACCAAAACAACACAAGAACAAAGCACAGACAGTACAGAGTTTCACTAAGAACTGATGCTGCTGTGTGCATCTTCATGTGTTGTGCACTGCACCTGTAATGGCGTGATGGGAGAAGGCCTCTACATAGGTCAGGTAGTTGTGAGGACAATGTTTCTTAAGCCACTTGCACACATCCTGCTGAGTCCACAGCACCACGGGTTTGGACAGGCTGGACAGCGTAGGACTGGTGTGATACACAGTGAAGGCTTCACCTGGATGCAGCTGAAAAAAACAGAAAAAGCAGAAAACTTTCTATTAATGCAGTGCGTATGTAAATATACAGTATTATCAAGACAAAAGCCAAGGAAGGGGTATGTGTGCATATTGGTGTTTTAATTTCCTCAGGTACTATATTGCACTTTGGAACATTGCTTTTTTTATTGCTTTTTTTTCTCTCCAGATAAACACTTTGTAATTTCTCCACAGCCTACTTAAATATGCAACACGCAGGACTTTTTCATTAGTGTGAAATTAGCTTGGATGACGCATTCTGATGCCACAGTTTGGAATAAAGTCCCCTCTGGTAGTCTAGTAAACCACAATTACAGCATGTGCAGAGAGCAAATAAAGTCTCGTAATTAAAAGGAAAATGATCATATGTATAAGCATGTATTACCGTGAAGCCTGTGGTGTTATTTTGTCTTTTGTGGTTGAAAAATTTACACGACCTTTAAACATTTGCAATTTAATAGGGTTAAGATTTGATCCAGTGGGGGCCAAATCAACATACCTCAAATCAAAATCAAGTTTCAAAGCTTGTAGGCATATAAGAGCCAACAGATGCTGTTACTTTGATTAAAATGAGCAGCTCATCTTTCACCTTTCAACCCTAATTTAGAAAGACAGATGTAAAGCTGCGATTTGTCCTGCATAACCGTATTTTCTCCCCAATTCTAATTCCATGCAATGTTACACTTCACCTCTCTGTCAACAGCATATATTGATACAGTAATTACATTCCATATATATTTTCTCCCAGTATTTGTGCTGACGCTGTGTCGTATTGTGACTGGAGTGGTCTTTTAGCATAGGTAATTTTCCCTGACGGCACCACCTTCATTATGCAGGCAGCACAGCATTAGTGTGATTCTGTCATCTTTATCTTTCCGTTTCATGAGCATGTCTTTTTTGTTTACTCTCGCGTCTTCTTCACACACCGTCCTCTGATCCCTGAAAGTTGCCAGGCAGCACGGCTTTTCTTTGTGTGTCACGGCCATGCGCGGGGAATTAATAGGGACATTAATGAAGTCACAACCAGTTCATATGGGCAGTACGCTCAACCATCTCCTCGTCCCCTCGGCTCTCTTGTGCGATTTACTCTCATATCTAATCCATTCATTCATGCTCTGGCTGAGCCAACTTCACAACAAAAGCTTTGGCTGATTTTCAATAGAAAAACAAAGAAGTGCTGCCAAACGCTCCACTCCATAACTGACTGCATTTAATGGGATTATGTATGCTGAAATGTCATACACACAAATGCAACTTGCACATTCTCCCGTAGCTTAATGTCCAGCGTTCTCCCACCGCTTCCCCGTTAATGACACAAAGACCAGCTCACAGAACACCTTCACATCTTAATACGCGATGGATACAACTTCATAACTATTTACATCTTTGCCAGCTGCTTTAATGGGATCTTCTATCAATTTAAGCACCAATCAGCCCTATCAAGTTCTGGCTGGTCCACTAGCTAACTGCATTCTGCTTTGTAGGCCTTGATTGGAAACAACTCCATTTCCCCGCTCCAGTGTGTTTGCTTGCTTCCTAATTACACACATACTTCTGCCTGGACTCAGTGAAGTGCCGAGGCCATTTTAATAATCTAAATTTACAGCTCACTCCCATCGTTAATTGCGATCGAGCTGCGAGAGGTGTGGAAATGGTCTCTCTTATGGATGATTGAGTATGGACAAGAGAGGGTAAAAATGTTACCTCATCTTCGGATAGCCATAACATCATCCTGCATCCAAGCTGCAAGTGTGCTGATTTAGCACCTATCTGCTGTCTATGTCCATCCACATATTGGCATAGTTGAGTGGATATCTCCATAAGAGGATAGACAGTCATTATGTGTGCGGAAGTTAACAAGACAAAAAAGTTGTGGTCTAGATGTTAGGTAGGTTTTGTAAGCTGAGGACAGAGTGTTGTTTCCAGTCTTCATGCTAAGCTAAGCTAACCGGCAGCATCACATGCCATGAGAACATTTCCAAAAATGTGAATATATTCTTTTAAAATATGACTTCCTAGTACATAAAACTATGTTGGGTGGAACTAAAGATGTTAAATGGGCTGAGTTAATACCACTGTGGCTGCTGGGGGATAAGAATAAGGTTAATTTAGTGTTTGCTTCTCAGTGTGTGTTCTACGAGAGGTTTAACAAGAAATAGACACATTGGAAACACGGAGAGTAATCGGTCACGTCTGAAGCGGGGACTGTGAACGTTTTTAATTGGAACTGAGAAGTGCTGCATTAAATAACAAAAATGAAGATAGGTGAAATGATGTTCATATGCCAGAGTAATAGTAATAGCCAACGCATACAGGATGTTGCACTTCTGAGTGAAGAGAGCAAATTTCCCTGCTGGCTCTTCAACCCTTAATGTTAAAACATAAATCAACACTATTGCAGATGGTGCGGCTAAAAATTCAGCAGGCGAATTCATTATGATCCAGGGACCTATTTTGTATGAGAAAATAAATTTGAACAAATAGAGCATATATGCTCCAACAAAGATGACCAAAGAATTGTAATAACGTTTCTTTATCTTTATCTTCAATAATGGCAAAGCTACAGGGGCGATGCCTCATTACAGAAGAAATGAAATGTACTTTAGATCCACTGAGGGATCATCGAGTACCATAACAAATCTGGGAAACAGATATAGATCTTTGCTTATAAATGCCAAATTTGTATTAATTACTTATTGATGTTTGTTGCCATTTATTTAACTGTACAGGAACTGAGCGAACAGCATGGAGACAAAGAAAGACAACAGGCAGATCGGGAGGGTGAACAAAGACGGTAAATGACAATAAGAAAGAGAAGACAATGAGCTGGGGAGTGGGCTCTTCTTTGTGTGAGTAATGGCCTTCATCATCATGAAGCCAGACCGAAGGGAAATGGAATGATAGCTCCCCATCATCCCTCCCTCTCTCTCTTTCTTTTTCCTCCCTCGCTCTTCTCGCTCCATTTGTTGGCCATCCATCAGACTGTATCTCCTCTGGCCAGTTCTCTCCAGTACCTGTTCGACCCTTTACTACCTCCCCGCTCCTACCCGAGACCTACTTCTGTCCAGCTGGAGGAGGTCCCTCATTTGTTATGTACAGAGGAGGAGGAGGAGGCGGGGGTGGAGGGGAGCTGGAGTGGGTGAGGGGGCATAAGCAAAGTGGAGGCTGGATATGGAGTAGGATTAAGGACACAGAGGGGGAAGGCAGGGAATATATATGCACCGATATGTTATAGTCAGCATCAACTGCTCAGTGCCCTGGATTTAACATTTAAATATTCAAGTGTGCTTCTTATTTACCTTTAATGTGTTGAATAAAAATCATAGCTGGACAAAATATCATTTTTACTTGTGTGCAATAGTCACGGAAAGTACAATGTCAACACATGATGCTACAATTTTTTTAGCTTCTTCATACAAAAAGAAACCCCATAACTTTGTCATTGTCGATGACTAATCTATAAAAATATATTAGTCTTCTTTTTATTTATACATTTGACTGTCAGCATCGTCAATCAACTGAAAAACCTGTTAGCTAGTTTGTTTTTCCAACTATCTGCCCCCTCTCTGGAACTCATATCGTTACAAAACAAAAGGGAAAAAAAAACACACAAACACACAAATTGTAATATTTTTTGCAGATAAGGGCAACAATATTTACAAGTGTAAGAACAGTGCAAAATTATTCACATTTTATCTTTTTTTAAATTGTTGGTACTCACAGGTACATGCTTTTATTGTTATCTTACATCAGACATGTGTACTTTAGTAGTTTTCTTGATATTTTTGTGTGTTTGAAAAATCTGGAAAAAAAATCTGGAAAATAAGAGAATTTTTTCTATAATTTCAGATTGTTTTTAAAGTGAAAAAAGTTTGAAAATGATTTAACCTGTATGAGAGAAATTCTATACTGGCAAAAAAAACTACAGAAAGTTACAGATTTTTGGTAACTTGAACACCAAGTTATGTGGAAACAAGGTTACCTCTGTCTGTACAGTGAACATGAAGCTTCAGTCAGAATCTAGTTAGCTTAGGTTAGCACAAAGGCTGGAAACAAGGAAAATAACCAGCAGCGCTTTGTTAGAAAGTTAAAAACACTCACTAAGTAACATACTACAGTATCTTGATGGTTTAATCTGTGCAAAAAACATCATAATGCAGCCAGTGGAGACTCAAGGAAGTCACCAAGAAATAACATCCTACAAAATCACAATCTTTACACTTCGGTTTTGGCAAGAATTGAACTAGTTAGGAGTTATCATATGTCTATTAGTTCCTTAAAGATGCTCGTGGAAGCAATATTTTGCACTTTGTGGACATAAACAAAGTGCATTCCTGAACTTAATGCTAAGTTGCAGAGCTGCAATTCAATTGGTTACTGACTGGAGCTTCAGATTTGCAGTCGTGTGAAAAACCCAGCACATTCCATGGAAAATGTTGAACTTAAGATCAAGTTGTTCAAATATGTTGAGAAAGCCAACAAACTCCAATGGGATGTCCTTATTTTTATGTAACTCTCCTAATGAGCCAAAATGTTGAACTATTCCTTTTAATCTAACTTAATTTTGTGATTTAATCTTTATGGAAACCAACACAACAACAGCTAATAAATTCTAATTAATAACTTTTTCTATTTTTAGGCGTCTTTATGTATTTAGTAAGACCACTTCTCTGTTTACTCCATGCTTTTCCCTTCCCCACACCACACAATGTTCTCTGCACTTCTCTATTGATCATTCTGTTTGTATCCTCCAAACAGCTTATTTGTCCTTCCCTGCTTACTTTGTTCTATCATGTCTCTCATACTCCCGCTACTTGCTCCTCATAAATTTTATCCTCTCCCTTTCTGACACCCTCCCTTGTCCTCCCTTTCTCTTGTTTCCACCCCATTCGATCTTTCGTCTGCTTCGACTTCTGTGCACTGCACTAGTTTTTGCCCATTTAAGAGCCTGTGTTTGTGTGTGTGAGTGTGTGTGTGTGCAGACCTTGTGTCTCTGTGTGGAGCTGAATCCAGGATTAGCTTAAAGTCAGGGGAGCGTGGGGAATCCTTAAAATTCGCTCTTTGTGACCGATAGCACCTCTCTTCTGACGGCTGCTCATGTCTCCGCACATCCACACCCTCCCTGAGGTTGATCAATGATGCTACACCAATTAGCAGTAAAAATCTGAGCGTGTGTGTGTGTGTACTTGAGTGAATCAATGCTTTATGGTATGCATGTCATGTACAATATCTCACACCTGCCTCCCCCTCTCCGCTCTGCATCTTTTCATCTCTCCACAGGATACTAAACACTCGTCCTCTCTCTTCCTCCCGTCTGACCAAACAACCCCATCTTTCTCCCAATCTGCTGCACCTATCGAACTCCTGCTCTGCTGTCATTATCGAATCAGATATTCAATCTGTCTCTGTAATCCCAAAGACCCTGGCAGATCCTGACACACGATCCCTCATATCTCCTCCACGCCGCTCTCAGCTACTTCTCATTGCATCTCATCCTTCAGTCCTTTCTGAATCTCCGTCCCTCTTTCCCTGGCAGTCTCCGTTGCACGCTTGTGTCTTCCACTGCTCAGTCTATCTCTGTGCATGTGTGTGTTTGAGTGTTTGCCACTGTGATTCTGAAAAATGTTTCAGAAGCTGTTGATTGTTCCTGTGCGTGTAACTTTGTGTGTGTGTGTGTGTGTGTGTGTGTGTGTGTGTGTGTGTGTGTGTGTGTGTGTGTGTGTGTGTGTGTGTGTGTGTGTGTGTGTGTGTGTGTGTGTGTGTGTGTGTGAGAGAGAACTGTCAGCCTGTCAGTTTTGTGCAACTCCGCCTTTGGTTGTCTCCGAGTGTGTAAATGTTATGCACTCATGCAAATATGAACAGTCTGAGTGGGTGGACAAAGGGCCAGATGGGATTTTCACAAAGCTCTCTATTTAGCACAAGTCAAACATGTGTCTTGGACAGAGCGGCAGAACAAGGGCAGGACACAGTGAAGCATTTCGGCCTCACTGCCCAGCAGCTCTCTTATTCTTTCTCTCTGTTTTTCTGTCCCTTTTAAACCACAAGCCTACACTGCATCATCACTACAGATGAGCAGTCAGTTGCCATCAAGGTGAACTTTTACATGTTGATAATAAGCATAAGATATAACCAAGATATCCATCATGTCAGTTTGCTAGTTTTCCAACACATTTAACTAAGTAGCGTTCAGTATATCTGCAGGTTACGAAGGTCTTTAAGATTCCCTCCCACAACACCGAATATCTGTAAAATGATTAATGAAAATCCATCTGATGGCTGTTGAGATATTTCACTCTGGACCAAAGCAGTTGATCGACCAACCAACATTGGCATCTATAGAAACCTGCCACTAACATGTCTAAAAAGCAGACATAGCAAATGGAGTCTACAGTATACAATGTACTGCAGTGTATAATATCCATAAGCAGTTTACAAGTGGATTTTCTTATTAGAGTTCAACATTTATACACAAAATGATAATTAACAATCTAATAAATATCAGTATATTAACAGTTGTGTGACTCTTAATGTCCACAGTGTGTGTATTTCCATTAATTACATTAATTACATTTTTGAATTGCATTATTAACACCTGATGTAATTGTTGTCATGTCTTTGTTTATGTTTTTTGTAATGTTCAGAGAGAATGCAAAGCAAACTTTGAACAATTTAGAGATTAAAAATAATCATTCCTCTTGTATTTTACCTCAGAATTGTTATGGAAATAGTAAAGATATATACATTTTTAAAAAGAAGACGAGCTAGATAATAACAATGACAGAAAATATCCTGTTTTTAACTATAGATTCACAATTAATATGTATATTAAAATGTTTGACTTATTATTAAATTACAGGAAAATGTCTGTTTTTGCTGTTGGTGCAACATGAAACTATAGATGCACTATTTTTGACAGTGAACATTGCCAGTTTTTACAATGGTGTCACCATTAAAATATAGAAAATAGAATTTTTTCCATCTTTTTTAATTTATTTTTCACTGTGGACATGTTGTTAAGTAACAGAAATAGGGATTTTTTTTAAATCATGCGAGAGTGTACTGAACTGCTAGTACTAACAATGTGCATGTTGATGAATATGATAGTAGTGTGTGATGAAAATAAGATGATAGTATTTTGGTGACTAAAAATACTACACTATACCCGACTAAAACGTTCGGTTGATGTCATTCGCCTCCTTACAAGAAGTGGTCAAAGTTTGCGAGTTCCGTGTACTACATTTGTGTGTTTTCTTTCTTTAGTTGACTCCTTTGTGTTGCCGTCAGCACAGAAGGTCAGCCACTGTGTTCTGTAATGAGGAGGGGAAAATAATCACAGACTGGTCTTTTTCATTCGCCCACCCAGCATGGCAAATTAGTGAGAAAGAGCTTCGGCTCCTGTAACAGGCTCGGTCCTGCTTTGGAAAAAAGGAGGCAGGGTAGCTGCTGTTACTTCCTAAATTGTGTCTCTGTTATTCTACCTATTCCCCAGTCTCATCTAAAGGTTCACCCTCAAGCTGTGTGTCAGACAGCAAAATGAGCCACGCATAAACCCTTCCTTTCACCCCATCTGGCTATCTGAGCCGCCAACAGCCAGTTCAAGGATGGCACAGAAGGTCCACCTATACACAAAAACTCATTATTCTGAAAAACCTTGGTAGCAGATAGGCCTCCATATAGGTCCACCTGCAGCAATGTAAGACAAATAATACTATATATATTTGTTTATGCTGCATTAAGTCCACTGCTGGTGTATGGTGACATTGATATATGTGTGTTTAAAATAAAGCTTTATTTTTTCTATCTTTCAGCATCTTATTTCAAGATATACAGGTTATTTTCCAGATATTTAATGATAAGAATTTAGGTTTTATACTGGCCTCCTCAAAATCCTGACTAAAAAGTCTGACAGAAAAATAGTTGAACTGCACCAATTCTGTCAGGAGGAGCGATCAAATACACAACCAGAAGCTTGTGGATGGCTACCAAGAGCATCCAGTTGAGGTGTAAAACTGCAAAAAGACATTTAACCAAAAATGAGCATTGCTGCATGTATATTTTTGACCCAGTAGATTGTGTCATGCTTCAAGGTGACCTGTAATGAATCTTGATTCTTTTGAGACAAAAAATGGGTTTCAGTGATTCCGTCATAGAAATTAAGAGTTAAAGGACTCATTGGAAACTCAACACTGCCATGATCTACATGGTCTATACAAATGTATGGGCAGTTTTCGTTCGCAACTCTAAGATTTCTCTCCTTCCTCTCTGCCGTCATTCTTGTCTCCTCTGACTGAGAGTTTGCACAGCAGAGCATAATGTGCTATATCAGCTTTGTTAAACTAATAGGGAGGATTCCCCAGGTCCCACCTTATATACAGACAGCGAGCTGTGTTTCACTTAACTGGCTCCCTCATTACAGCTGATGTGTGCACAGCCAGTGTAATGGAGAATAATCTAATCATCACTCCTGAGAGGAGTGGACACACAAATAACAAGCCACACACAGGCGCATATGCACACCCATATGCACAAACGTTGAGTTTTACAGCTGGACCAATGGACACCGAATCGTTCTGTGAATGCACAGACGCACACACATCACAGAGAGAGCTGGACTTCTCTCCCATTTTGAATAATGCATAAAGAGGCTTGTTGCCACAAGGAAATGATAAGCCTTACTTCTCATGGTATAGAGGAGGTTTAATTATCCAGTCTCTGTGTAATCACATGGAAACAGCTTCCCACTCGTCTTTTATTAAGCCTTTTATAGCTGTTATAGCTGAGGGGGCACTCTTTTATGAATTATTGAGCAAATTTTGCCGTGCATATGTACATCCTACAGCCTCATAGTTGCGAACTTTCTTAAAAGCAATGTGGAGAAGACACAAGTGACCTCCACTGGGCTTTCGGGTCTCTTTCATCGGAGAAGAAAGGAAGAAGGCTGTTGTGTCATATGCTGTTTTAGGTCAAACACAGGCGGGATGCCTTAAAATAGATGATTTTTTTTTCCTCTCTACGATGCTGCACAGATGGGACTCCATTTTGCACAGAGCGGTGTGTGGAAATAAATAATGCTCTGGCTACGTATGCTCACTGTTGAGACCACCAAACAGGCATTCCTCACCCACCAACCAGCACTGAAATGACTTATCTAGTGTTTTTATTATTTCGCTCCCTCAAAGCTGTTCCTGAGCTTTGGGGAAAATCATGCATCTGTGGAGTAAATTACATTTTTAGATGTATACTGCGGGTCACGTAATATTAACTGGAAGCTTCTGAGTCTGTTGTCTGTGAAGTATGAGCTCGCTTGGACTGTACAAGCACGGTTACATCACAAACCACAAGGTAACACTTCTCACACCATTAATCCATTATATAACCCGTTTCTCTCTGGTGGCGTCTACCACAGGCTCAGGTGAAACCAGCCGACCTTCTGTAGGCTACAAGAAAAACCATTAGATGTCCTGTTGCCTGAGAGTTGACTTATAGAGATGAAGCTGAAACACGTTCTCTCGTGTCTCTCTGATGATAAAACAATATGTGACAGAGTACGTTCGGTCCTTTTTCCACCCCAGTAGTCGAGATAGCTTCACAGCATCACTATGCCACGCATATAGATGGAGACGCTGCTTTGAAAATGAATAACTTTTGTGAAGTACCTCACTTTTTGATGATATTAAATTACAGCAAAAACCCATGATTTTTAACGAACCTACTTCAAAAATGTCATGTACTTTGTATAAATATTTCACTCTGATACATTCTGACACAAAATCATACAAGAGAGCTGCATTTCTGCAGGTTACGCAATGAAGGATGCCATTTGACTGTATCCATCCTCTGGTATTATCGTTAAAGACAGAAAAAGTTTGTGTATAAAAATGCATTTGATCTCTTTTCTTCCACAGTCAAAAAACTATTAACTAGCTGGAACTGCAAAATAATGCCTAAAACTGGTAAATATATTCTAAACTTTTACTTGCAATTGACTGAATTGGCTGGAAGCTACTTCAAAGTGTGATGAGAGGGGGATCGCCTGTACTCTTTCTTTTTAATATTTAGCAAAAATAAGCAGTATTTACTGTTCCTAAGATGCTGTGATTGGCCAGTGGCTGGAATTTCTTCATTTTGTAAAAAAAAAAAAAAAAAAAAATCAGGAACAGATGCTTTCTTTGTCTTTCCATGTTTATTGTTGTCCAAACTGCCCAACTCTAAGCTGTTCCTTGTTTCATCAGTTCATTTTTGTAAGCAAAAACACATCAGAGAGTCTTTCCCATGCACTGAAACGACTCGTCCAAATGGCCTCTGCTCTGTTTGTATGGATGTCTCTATACCTGGATGCCCTCAGTGCCGGGCTGCTGCAATAGCTTGACAGTGCGTGTGTGCGCTGTCTTCTGGCCGCGACCATCATGCCAGGTCAGGTTGCTGCCTCCGGCGCGACGCGGCAGCTGGTAGCTCAGCTCCTCAGCAGACACCGTGTGCTCCAGGGAGGCACGGCAAAAACTGAAGCTGGATGCCGCTGAGAGGAGAGAAAGAAACGAAGATGAGAAAACAGAGAGAGACGAGCAGAGTGCTCACTTTGTGTCTTTCTATAAGGAGGTTTTCATAAAGTCCACGACCTGAGCAACAGGAGCACCGAAAAACACTAAAATAAATGATTGATAATCCTCTAAGAGCTTAACAGGCTGCATTCACTCCAGATTACATGCTTTGTGTATTGACTCCAGTACAGCTACAAACAGATGGCTGTTTCGGTGATGGTGGTGGGCAGCAGTGCTACTCCGCTGTGATCTCCAATTATACTGAGTGCACATTCACTGAGACAGCGCGTGATTTTTGAAACTGTGTCTCTCCTGCCAGATAAGTCCTTGATTATTTAAATCCTGCATCATGAATATTTGATTTTTTTTTTCTTCTTTCCGTTCGCTGGCTATCCTTCCCCTTCCTCTCTTGTCACATAGCTAACAGCGTTAGCTGTACGACTGCAAAGCAGACAAGTTGTCAATACAGGGTCCCAGTACAGTTGTGTGCGAGCCACAGGGCATCATCTGCAGTTCACATCCAGTCGAATCGGCTGCTGTGATGCAGTTGGTCATCTGCAGCAGTGGGTATCTTTCAGAGGGGCAGACGTGCAGTCATTGCTTCCACCTGAGTACTAATTTAATGTGATGTAGTCCAAATAATAAAAGAGGATCAGAAACAGGAGATGTTTCTGCACTGGCCTGATGTTTTAAAAATGTGATGCAACAAGAAATGCACGACTTTGGGGTTAAAGGTGGAGTATACAAAGTCAAATTAAGCATATATGTCACCACACTCTGCTAGTTGTTCTTTTTCTATACACAAAAAAAAATATTCCAGTGTTTATACTCATCCCTAGCTCTGTCAATGAGAATCAAACAAACTGGTTCAGACCGATCTACAGTGTGTCCTGCACGTGTTCATACAGTCTCAAATCTACTAAATAGCAACAACCTTTAATGGAAATCTGCTTCACATGCAGCAGCAAAACCCGCTTGATAAATCATGCATGCACCTAACCAGCTTGCATGTGTTCATATGACTTAAAACAAGTGAAAGTACTGTGGTGAAGGAGGGAGAATGGAAAGATTACTTCAGAGTGGCTAAAGTAATGAAATGTAACCAAGACTGAAACTATACTAATTAATTTAGAACTGCACAGCAGGCTGGCTCCTGTACAAAAATTGGGTTAAATGTAACATTACAATCTGCAAGTAAATGCAGGGTCACAGTGCATTTGAAGCCTTCTCCAATCCTCCAAATATGTGTAATTGGACTTGTTCTTGAATTCTGTAGTTTTGTCAGTGCTTGTAAACGCAGTCAGTGACACAGAGATAGAATTGCTGATGATAGAGGCAAAAGTGGAACAAGACATAATAAATGTAGCATTCATTACTTTTTAATATGAGAAAGTCTCTTTACAAGAGTATAATGTCAGAAGCATTCTTTGTGGAAAAAAGTCTCATTTCATCTCCCATGAATGACTTCTTCATTTCTTTTCATCCCTCCTCCATAGTGAACGAGATTTAAAATTGAAATGAATTTAATTTTAATCCAGATAAGATCTTTTTCATGTGTTTATGAATTTGCTCACCATTTTATTTATTATATTGTTTTCTTAATGTGGTTATTAATGATCATGCTATGCTCTCATGCTTGCGAAGGCACAACCGAGATGTATGCTTTCAATAAAAGGAGGTGAAGAAAACCACTGAAGTTCACCTTTCTTTCTACTAACAAGCCAAAACAAACCTTCCATCCCCATTTTCGAACTTCACATCAGACCACTGAAACTTGCAGCATGACAGCTGAGGCTTGTGGGAAACACCTGGCTGCAGTTGAGAGGAGTGGAGAGGAAAAAGAAAACACTTTTTCTCAACCTAGAAGCGCGTTCAGGTGAGCAGCGGTGAATACAGAGTTCACACAGCCATGATGAAGGAATGAAAAAGAGGGTGGAGATGAAAAAGCACAAAGGCCTGTCAGGAATCACTGATGTGTAACCTTTTCTGTCTCTCTCCCTCCCTAAATCGCTTTCTCTCTCTGTACTCTTGTCTTGCGCTTCACTCTTGCTTTCCGCATTTCTGTACGCTGCCACTTTTATGTCTTTTTATGCGCTATCTTTTCTTGTTTCCCATCTTTTTATTTTCCTCTCGCTCTCCTTTCCGTGTTTGTCTTTGTCAGGTCTCTGGGGTCGTCGGGACAAACCAGGCCCAACGCTGATGTAATTACTGCCAGTCAGACTGAGTGGGAGGAGACAGGAGGAAGGAACATGGGAAGCTAAGCTCCTTGCTACCATAAAGACCTGCCAATCTCACGGAAAGAGACAAGAGGAAGCGCAAGAGCAAGACAAATACGAGAGAGAGAGAGAGAGAGGGGGGAAGAGCCGTGCTGTAAATTAGCGCTATGTCCGTGCAAACCGATCAAACTGTATCAAGGTAAAAGAGCTCAGGAAGGAGGTGGGGAGACGCATTAATAGACCATGAAACAAGTTCATTTCACAAGCTGTTAAAGACAAAGCTTTCCAGATATTAGTCAGAGACACTACACTTTATAGACATCGCTTTTAACACAAAGAAGTCCAAGATCAGGACTTCCATCCACTACTGAAATCTCAATCTTTGCCACATTGCCAGACCTCACCACCTCTAGCAATCATAAAATGAAGACAAAGTGCTCATTTTGCAAACTTTAATGGACTTGCTTGGCTTAACCTCCTGGCACAGGATACTGCGGAGAATTTGAAATCAGCCAAAGACCATTAAATATCCATACCTTCCAACTGATGTCTCTTCTAAAATGACATTGCACCATATGCCCCTGATGGTTGCTCTTAAGGACAAAAAAGCTTTAAAGAAAATTAACTTTTAGCATTTTCTAGCTCTGGTAAATCTCTTTAGATCTCTGTGATCTGGGGCGATTACCATCCTTACCATTCGGCATGCGAGTTTATCTGTCACCTTTCCTTGTCTGTCTCAAAATGCATTCGACCAGCCTGGACAACTGCCAAATCTCCACTGTCCTATTTGTCATTATCTGGTGTTGTATTATCTCTCACTGCCTTTGCTGGTGACTTTTATCACCTCTGGTCGAGGGAGGAGAGAGAAGACAATGGGATGATGGAAAGCAGATGGCAGGAGGGAGGATGAAAAGAGGAAAGCGTGCGTTTGTGCAATAAAATAATGATAAAGATGATACTCGGTGGCGGAGTTTTTAAAAGCTGAGGAATCTTCAGCCTCGCATAAGGACTAAAAAGGCAGACGAAGAGGCCTGTTGGTGCCAAAACCAAGGGCAAAGTGTCAGACAGGTGTTTGTGTGTGAGTGTATGTGTGTGTGTGTGTGTGTGTGTGTGTGAGTGTGAGTGCAGAAGGTAGGTAGGTCAATACGACTCAGCCCAGTGAAGTGTAACCTCATATCACCTCCCCTTGACTGAGCAGCATATCTGCTGTGCAGAGTGGCTGCTAAATCTCAGAGGTATTACCTTTTGAAAAGGTAATTAAGCTGTTAGGTACGGCACCCTGGAAGGTCGTTCCAAGCCAAATCCCACAGTAGATTAACATGGCATCATCGAACATTACTCATTTGACTTTAAAAAAAAAAAAGAGCATCTAAATTAGGCCGCGTGGACCATTTTGCTCCATAGGCTTTTTTTTTTGCAGAAGTTTGATTTTTGCATAACCTTGGCATCAACTTCAGGCCGCATGTGTGTGTTTGCTTCATCCTCTCCCATGGAGGATGAGGCAAGTGGTCTGGTTAATCCACCTTATTTTGGGCATCACAGAGAGGGCGACACAGTTATTTCAGAAGCATGATATTGGCATCAACTCCCTCCCTACCGAGCACCTCTCTTTCAGCTCAATGATAAAATTTCTATTTGCAGTCCAAGTTTTATATAAAAGAGGATAGAAAAAAAAATCACAGTCACCCTCATTCCTCTGTAATCTTCAAGGGGGTGAAACTTCATCATGCAGTGATTTCATGCCTGTATAACACATTAAACCTGGAGTCCTAAATACAGCATTGAACAGACCAATGCAACCAACTGCGCTCGTGCATTTTATTGCTGATCCTGATTTGTTGGTCCTATAGCATGTTGTGAGAGAAGCAAGGGGCTATTTACAACTCTTCCACTCCAACAGACCTGGTTTTAACCCCAGGAATGAGCCATGAAATTACTCCATTTGAAAGAGCAGGAAGGGGGGGAAAAAAGAAGAATCTGGTTGCAGCTTTAAAAATAAGTATAAAACCCAGGACCTCGGGGGGTTTCCCATGATGCATTGCGGTCTATTATCCACTCTGACATGAGACATTGTCGCAGAGGCTGGGGCTGAGGTTTACCTTTCACAAACGATCAGTGTCACGGTATCACGCAAATAGCGAGATAGTAGTAAACAATGAACATTCACAAAACAGGCTCCAACTCTCATCAGTGCACAGCTGAGGAAAATGCCAACTAAATCTGTGCGCGCGATTGTGCGTGTGTGTGTTAACGAATGCCAGCATGCTTATACATACATGAATGTGACTCAGGATGCCAGCATGTGGACTCGCATATTCACACATCTGTGTAATCCCCGTCTGCATTTGTTTAGGCCAGTGGATGTGAAAGAAGCGGCAAAGACGCTGTTCATGCAGCGGATGGAGGTTGAAATCTAGATTCAAACTGGAGGGCAACTATGGTTCACAATACACAATGCAGCCCAGATCGCAGGTGGAGCTGGCACTTCTGTTTTGACTCTTGCTACCCCGAGCGGGCATGAAGAAGAATAACAAAGGCTGGTAGAAGAAATGCCAGGCCGACCTTGGTTTCCTCTCTGTAGGCAGCGCTGTGACAGGAGAAAAAAAAATTGAAAGGGGCAGCATCGAGGACGGGACGACTTTTACTCTCCAACACTGGCCCCCACCGCACTTCTGCAGAGACAGACAGAACTATTGATTATCCATCACCCTGTCAGAGAACATACAATTATAGATCACTTTAGATAAAACACACACACAGAGGCAGGCACGCACACAGACACGGCCTTCTAACTCCTTCACCCGAGGCCACGACTGCCATATCCACTCCTGTTCAAAGGAACTCACTACATGTTTCACGCAAGAGGAGGAAAAGGAAGAGTGACACCGAAGAGGAGATGGGATACGGGGGTCTAACATGGTCATGGCCTCTTAAGAGGATGAAGGAATGATGCCTGGGGGTAAATGCTGGAAGAAGAAGTCAGGGAAAAGACGACAAGTCACAAAAGAGAGACTAGATGGAAAATTATGCTTTCGAGAAAAGCATTAATACTAATTGCATCGGAGAAAGAAGGAGGGGGGACTGAAGGTGTGAAGTACTGAGAAGATGAGTTTATAGAGATCATGTGTGTCTGTTTTCTCCCCCGCACAGCAAAGCCCTCATATGATATCACGGGAGGACAGATTAGATCTCACTGACAATCAATAAGCCAGAGAGAATGTCAGAGGAGGAGGGAGGATGAGGAAGGACAAGGAGGAGGAGATGGGGCTGAGTAATAGGATGTGAGGTGTGATCAGGCTTGATCAAAGCAGGGAACAGACAAGATCAATGAGTGCCTTTGAATAAACACTAGTAACTTGGTTATCTGGTGTTCTGGTTTGTAGAGCAGATTTATTGCCACATACAAGGAATTGGACTTGGTGTTTTAGTGCATAACAGTAAACATTAGATTAAAAAAAATATTGCAAGTCAGTAGAAAATAGGTGTTACTCACTAGACAAATAGGAAACAAGTTTTAGAAGTCAAATTAGCAGCAAGTGTGTCAAATGCAATAGATTGTATGTCATAAAAAAACAACAGAATTACTAAAATTTCCAATGTGCAGGAATGTGCAAGTTTATCGCCTGAGAATGTGTAAGATTACATAGTATGTAATGTAAACAAATGATATATGTGTAGTACCGTAATATGCTGTAACCATTGTAATAATGAGAAGATGCTGAAAATAATTTGAAAATCTCACTTTAGCAATGCATACCATGCACTGTGAGACAGACAATTTTATAATATAATGTAATGTGATGTAATATAATATAATAACTAATTAATAATACTTTCAGAATGTTCAATGTGTCAATTGGCAACATTATAGCCTTGAATCTGCAGCTGTTTTCAGTGGGAACAAGCTCTAACACCCAGTGTACATTACCTGCTCTGCTCTGCACTAAGCAGATGGACACGAAAGAACAAAAGGGAGTGATTTATATGGAATGTCACATTGACAAATTCAGCTAATCTGCTTTATCAAGCTTGTGTGGGTGCGGATTTGTCAGAATTGGCTGACAAAGATCTGGCAGCAGGAGCAAACCACCCCAACAACTAGTGCTAAATCCTGACTGGTCCACACCAGTATGTGACATCACCTTTTCTCAACTTTAAGCCAGTGAGAAGAGCACAAAGAAAGCAAATACTGAAAACAACAAAAAAAGCTTTTGCATTTTTCCAAGAATTAGTTTTTTTCTCAATTACTGCACTCATATGTTATACGGCACTTTGATGCTGCTGCCGTGAGCACATCTGCATACAAAAGAGCAACACAAGCTCCAACAGGCAGCTACTTGCATAATGAATCCATAGTGTAATCATCACAGGGGATCTAGAAGAAAACTCTAATGAGGACTTTCATAAAGTAAGAGATATTGACTTATTACACAAGTCAATCTCAGTGCAGATGAAATCTCATCATCAGTCCACCCACAAAAAGCCACTGCACTGTTATCATTCACAACGCATGAAAACCTTTGACAAATTTATCCAAATTAGGCTGGTGAAGGCTTTCAAATGACTTGAGGGAAACGGGACAGAGCATGAAATGGGGAAAATAACACGAAAAGGTCAAGGAGACAGAACATAACTTAATATACATTTAAACAGTTTTACAGTCACGTGGCATTGTTATCCACATTTACAAAGGTTTAGCTTAATGTAATTCAACCTATGCAAAATTTTATACGTCGCAGATTCATATTTTCTGGCGTGTAAGTGAGAGAACGGCATCATTATGTTGCTCTGTGTATGTCAGTTCAGCAGTCACATAAAAATAACACATTATTCCTCCGTCCTCATATTTTACATGGTGCCATTTAAAAATGTCTTCACAGTTTGTCTGTCATGCAGATGGTCTTCTGCTGGAAGGAATCCAACACGGTGGTGGAAATAAAATGACACAACTTCTCTGCTTAGACAAGACTGGCTTTTTAAATATTTAGTGTTTGTTTACAACTGTTCCCCTGAGTGGCAGAATATTTTGTCTGAGTGGATTAATGGATGTTTGGGAACAAATACTAAAGCTCCAAAATACTCCATTTCCATGCTAATTTAGCCGGTATCCTTGATAAAGGCAGGACGAACTGAGTAATTTATCAGGTTATTACCAATAAAAAAACAATGCCTGCAATCGTTTCAATATCAAAATATTAGCTTTTTGATTTCAAGAGCAATTTAAGCCAGTGGTTTGGAACCAAGAGCTATAAGCCAGATGGTCTGCTAATGAAATCTAAAGTGGTTCAGGCAAAGGGACTAGCAGGTTTTTACCATTATCGTGTTTTATTTTTTCCAAACTGAAACCAGAGAATAAGTGTACACAAAGACAATGAAGCATGGCAGCTCCCAGTCCGACACATACCTTCAGTGATAGCCTGAATGGCCATCCTGCAGGGATCCACCACACTCTGTCTGCTAATCATAGAGAATCATCCCTTTACACCAGCACATTGGAACTCTTCTTCATATTTAACCACAAGTGTAAACCTGACAGAGTGATCCGAACGGGGTCCGTGAACAAGTTGGCACTCATACGTGCACAGTAACTTATTTGTGATGCTCGCATGTGGTCTGTAAATCGATACAGTGCACTCACGCTGTGGCCTGGTGACAGAGCGGGATGTGGAGAGGTTCAGTGCTCAATAGTTTATTGAGCGTCCTTAAACCATGACACACAAGTACCCTACTTTGTTTGCTACTGCATGCTCACAGACCTCCAGGGTGACATATTAAAGAAGAAAGTTCAGAGCAATGTAACATGGCAATAATAATCACGAGATAACACAATGTGGACAAGCACACACACACACACACACACACACATTTGCATAACTAAACACAAAGGTTACTGAACACTGAGGGGTTTGCAAACAAAGAAGTGAATAAATGACCACTGCAAGAGTTAGTTGATAATCTGCTCCCTACGTCCACACAAAAGACGCCAGGATGAAGGGATAAAAGAAGATAAAGAGGAATGAAAAAGAGCAGGAATTAGGCTTATAGGATGGGTGGAGAGCTGGTGGGGAAAAAAAGATAAAAGTTAATGCTCTACAGAAGCTGAGAGGTAAACAGAGACAGAGAAAAGCATGCAGCGGTGAGAAGAGGAAAATGTGCCAATGAATTTGAAGCTGAGATAGACAGGCTGAGAATGAAAATTGCAGACTGGGAGCCAGTTTGTAGATTCGCAAGCAGCATGAATGATTAGAAACGGCAACTCGGCAGCAGCAGTGTTAGTAATACTTCTATCAGCCGACTGAAATACAACTCGGAGCCTTGAAGTTTTGAAAGTTTCCTGCGCTCCTGTGTGATGCGATCCAGGAGGCTTCTTCTAATCTTTTCTGGAGGGGGAGGGAAAGGAGGGAAAGAAAGGAAGAAGAAAGGCGGGTGGAAGATGCAAAGGTTGTGGCAGGGGGCCCACACAGAGAGGCTCAGGCAACACTACTGAGGCAGGTGAGTGGAGGATTGCAGCATCGCCGCTGGCAAAAACAATCAAAGAGAGACATAAAATCACTCTGCTCTATTTCCTCTGTACATTATTTCAGCGAGCAACTGAAGACACTTTCCCAGCACTGTTCTTGTTGTGCAGTTCGGAAAAGACGCCGGAAAACCAGGATTTTTCGTATCTGCAGCAGGTGTCCTGAGTGGGAATGTGAGTAGTATGTGTGCACAATACAGCTAGCCATGTTTGGTGCAGGCCCTTCTGGAGCTTTGTTGTTTCCTGTCTAGCAGCAAGACAAATTAGCTCACACCTGGGGGCACTCGTCCACTCCCTGTAGCCCCACCTGTCTCCATAAGTCTCTGCACCACGCTGTGCTGATTGGGGGTCTGTCTCTCTCAGCTTAATTGCCACGTTATCAGCTCCACTCCTGCACTGCCACTTCGCCCAGGCCTCTCAGTCAGACGGACACACCAATTACGGCTCGTCCGCACACACTCGTTCCTCCACATGGTTTCCTGAGGCTGCACTGTCAGGTAATGTAGCAGACGGCAGCTGGTACAAAGCGGGCAGTTTGGGATGAAACAGGGAAGAGAATCAAAGCTCTTTGTTGCCCCTATGCACACACGCTGACAAATACACACATCAATACACATAAAGTCTCAGCAGGAGCTTCTTGTCCGGGCCAAAAGATCCCAGGGGAACCTTTCTACTTCTTTCCCTGTTAATCCTCTACTCTAAACACGCACACACACATGCACACACTCTTTCGTAATGGTTTCCTTACTTTTTTCTTTACCTTACAGGCACAGTTCAACAGATGTGCCTAATTGTTTTCTTTCTTTTCTAGGAGAAAACTGACACCAGTGTCAGGTCTTTGCACTAAATATGAATCTAAACCCAGCGGCTGATACTTTGTTCCGACCCCACCGGCACCTTTAAAGCCTAAATATAAAAACAAATGACAACTTGTGGTTTCTTGTTCTTTGTACATTTCAATTTTTACAGATTAACAAGATATATGTGCTAATTAGTGAACTGTAATGTTGCTCGTAGGGCAAATCCTCATGGGCAAGTTTCGCTTTCACACTTTAAAGACTAATTAAAGCTGTCCAAGATAAATCAATGACAAACTTTCAATTGTGGCCCCTTTTGAATAGAGAAGTAGAAGCACACAGTGAATATTTCTATGATATTTTATCGAGAACGAGCGTCTAATGATTGTTTCTGTTCCTAATCCTCTGTGAATTTTATGCAACTATCTGACTTATTTGTGAAATTGAATATGCTTCCACCCACAGCAGTAATTATAGTAAATATTATGGTACAAACTAAGGACTTTCCCAATTTTCTGTGCCAGGTTTTCAAATGTCAGCTCTCTATTGATAACTCTCCTTATGTTGACTTCTAATGGCGCCAGATTGTTTCATAGACAGCGCCACTTGCTCTGGGCTCCTCTCAGAGACCCATCAATTAACCAGCTTCATCCTTTGTGCATACTTGCTTTGTTAACGCTGATATTGGCGCTTCTCATGGTGTGTTTCAGTAATTCTGCTGTAACAATGCAGCGCCAAACCGGCTCTAGTTCGTACTCTCTCTTCCACTCCGCTGAACCGTTTCCTTATTATCACCCAGCTACTCAGATGTCACAGACAATCACACACAGACACACATGCAGACACAATCTGAAACACACTCTGATTATCCTGCAGATACATCATGTTAACAATGGGGCGTTAATAGCACATGCGCGAGAAACCAACCCCCTTTACTTGCTTTTTTTAAAATCACACGCACGCACGCACGCACGCACGCACACACACACACGTCGGCATTAATACATCTACTTGTATTAATGCAGTCCCTGATTGTGGACCATTTTCACTTTAGATGAGACAGGACAGGAGAGAACAGTTTTATTATCCAACCCTTAATTATTTCACTTTCTGCCAAATTAGTTCACCTAAAGCCCATCTCACTCAATATCTCTCAGCACAGTGAGTGCTCTTTGCTGTCACTCATAACGGAGGCCCTTGAAAAGTAGTTTCCGAAGGTCTATCTCTCTTCTTGTGATCCATTTCGAAAATCTATTCCATCTACCGAAGATGCAAACTTAACACATGACTTATGTCCATTTTTATTCCCAGCTGCAAGTCTTTCTTCATGCCACATTTGATGACTCAGCCAGACGATGCAAGTATGTGTGCGTTTGTGTTATTGAAATTGTTGTAATATTGAAAATTCATAATTATTGAAATTATGAAATTGTGTGCACACACAATTTCTATCTATATATGTAGCTTGAGCTATGCATGTAGAAGTGTGTGTGTGTGTGTTTGTGTGTGTGTGTGTGTGTGTGTGTGTGTGTCTGTCAAGATTCAAAGCCCGCAGAGCACCAGTGACCTGATATGTAGGGCGAGACCGAAACACTGTGATGACAGCTTAGAGCCCGCCCCCACTAACTCTGACTGACAGCTCTGTAACCTCGGCTGCCTCCCGCGACAATAGTTTGGTCTTGCTTCCACTTTAACGTCTGTCATTCCAAGTTTAATATAACAGCTGTTTCTGGAGCAAAATTCTATAAAAGCATCATAGCAGAACTGGAGGACAAGACCTTATGAAGTGGAGTGAGGATGTTTTTTTAAGGGCGATATCCTTGGACAGTCTGATGGCTGTTTATTCCTTAAAGCGTCTGTCAAGACCCGCTAAAGTCTTGCATGGCTCTAGGTGCTTGTATAGAGTCAAAAACTACATCAGTGCTCATGTATTGCTGAAGGATTTGTCTGTCTTTTAGTCCCGCAGCCTTTGTGACCAGAGCAGCATTTAGGCAATCACATCCAGCTGCCTCTATCTTCCTCTCTTATGGGACAAATCCATCCTAATCTACGGATAACGTGCAACAGCCGCATGTCTCAGTGGATTCAACTAAATCAGGTCAAAAGGGTGCACACACTCAAAAGAGCGTTATTGTACACAAAGAGCACACAGAGTTGTAGCTGGTGTTCTCATCTATTAATGTAAAGGAAAAAAGAAGATTTCTACGCTTGAACTACTACAGTTAAAACCAGGATGAAGGACAAGCCTGGGATTCCACATCAAGAAGAGATTAGAATAAAATCTTTGTTTTTATTGTAACATTATCTGTAGATGTTGCATAAGAGACTGAATTTAGCATCATAGCCCTGATGTCTTTTTGAGAATGAATCATTTAAAGAAGAAGCCAGGAAGGGGCACATGAGGTAGCGGTGTACATTTAGGCTAAAAAAACCTCTTCTTTTCAGCCTCCAGGACATCATCTGGGCTGTGACATTAAAGTCAGTTCCTATTTGTGACTGCGAGGCAGAAAATCTGATTACATGTACACACAATCAGAAACCTGCATGTCATATTAAACCGCTCTCAAATATCCACATACATAGTTGGAGCACGCTATAATATCTGCAATATGTATTTTGCCATGGTGTGAGGCACTTTTTGATAGTACCATTTGGTTTTCCATCAGCCAGAGCCTCCCTTGGGCTCAGTGAGCGTGGGATGACAAAAGGGAAAAGTTTGTGAAGTGAAAATGTCACATGTTCAATGAGCATGCATAGAATCGGGGGATTGATGTGACTAGTGGTGGTGAGGAGGGGGAGTTACTTTTTTTTTTTTTTTTTTTTTTTTTTTTTTTTAATGTAACTCCGGAGAGATACCACAAGAAAGATGACAAGACAGAGCAGACAGGATGTTGCCAAAAAATAAATAAATAAATAAATAGGAAGAGGATGATATGGGGGCGAGAATCAAGTGCATTTGAGAGGGAATGTGGAAAACAAATGCGAGAAACGTCGGTAAAATAAAGACAGCGTTCACCGCAGGGGTTAAAAAAAGCCACACTTAGCCTTGATCTGCATTTGAACAACTCTTCCTCCCCACCTCTGACTGTGGGGCTGACACGCTGACACTTGGCTCGCCTATTGACATGGTAAATTGAGGGCCCATTCGAGCAGCACTGTGACAGGAGGCCATACACTCTGCCAGAGCTGTATAGTCACAGGAACTTTGTAATAGGGAACAGAGCTGGAGAGGAGTGAGAAAGGCGGTGGAATACAGAAGGAATGCAACAGAAAGTCAGCCGTGTGGAGGTATAGGACGATTTGTAAAAAAACGGGGGGGACTTGGGGGTTGAATTATAGGCTGGAGCTGCAAGAGGGACGACAGAGAGGAAGGGAACAGCTAAATGTCTGATAAGGGGGGGAAGAGAGAACGCAAAATTGATTTCTATTTTTGGAAGAGGTAAGACAGATTGGGTGGAATAAGTCGAAAACATGTTCAATTTCAAAGTCACACAAACTCACGCTCGGATAGTTTTAATATATGCACATGAACTATCTCGCATGCGGGCAAAAAACCTGCCACAGATCACACTGCTAGATTGCTAGCGGTAATGTAATTGCTTTACGAGTGGATGAACGTGACTTGTGCTTCTGACTGTGCGAGGATGTATGCCTTGTTAGGGTATAGCTGGAGCCATTAGCCATTTGGTTTAATGGCCTATCCGCACCACAGGCTTCGGTGACCCCCGGCACTTGGTAGGAGGAGCAGGCCAACCTATTAACAAAGACTGAAAAGCTCCAAGCTTACCCCATCACACAAGGCCACACTTAATTAGACTGTTTGTTTAGCAGACTCTAATGGGAAGGAGAGGGGGGAAGAGGTTGACTGCTCTCCTTGAAACCGCAGGCTGAAAGACATCTGGCCAAGTATGAGAAGGAGGACACTATGATATTAGCAAAGCGTCGGCCTCATCAAGTTTGGTGCTATCGGACTTTTTCACCACTGATGGTAATGATAGGGAGCGACAATTGAGTGATTACAACTCTGCAATTTTAGTCAAAATTAAAGCTTGTGAAATGCTTTATCTGGATGGCCAAAACACATTGATTAAATTGATTAAGCATGTTAGTGGAGGAAAAGTAAAGAGAAGAGCTGAGACAGACAGGCTGTGATCGAATTTATATGTATTAAGTCAGTAAGTAACAACAGTGTGATACATGAGGGATAGAAGCCTTGTATGAAATTATACCTAATTAGCGTAGTCTCTCAGAAAAATTACATCTCTCTTTTCCTTCCATCCCGGCACCCTTTCAGCTCCTCTCCCTTGATCCCGCTCCATGTGCAGAAATCTAATTAAAGGAGAGAAATTGGATATGGGCCTGTGCACACTCCAGTTCAGGAAGAGGAAGGAGTGAGGAGGGAGTGAGGAGAGTGGTTGAGGGAGAAGTTGGACCCAGGACAAGGACACCGGGTCAGAAAGGTGAAGTCTTGTCATTTAGGTAAGTATTGCTGGCAATGAGGGCACAGGGCAGACTGAAAGAGACAGTTGAAGTGTGACACCTCAGAAGAGAATCCAAAAACCACTTCTGATTTTTAGCCTTTCTCTTTTACCACTTCATCAATCAATCTCTGAAAGGCCTGCAGGATTAGTGCAGAAATGTTTATCTACTGAATCATTCAGCATCCATCCTGAGTCCTACACACTGGGTCAGGGGTCAAAGCAGCTGGCGGTTGGTCTGACAGGACCACTTGAAAAATCCATTAGATCAATAACTCATTGCAAATGTCCTCCATCAACATCAACTCTCTAATGGATCTGAATCTGAATGATATTGATTATTGTTTTACTATAATATGGAGCCATCTAAGTATTTTTGCCCTGTGGCACAGTGTTGCACATGATTTCCTAGAAGATTCCTGCAAAATGGACCTTATTTTTATATTTTTGGGACACACTAATGCACTTATTCTCATTAATTTACATGGTGGGATGTGGAAACGCTGCCAGAATACTGTGAACAAGTAAGGAGCAAGAAACTACCTGCATGCGAAGCTAAAGACTTTAGCAGTTGAAAACAAGTGTAATAAAAAAGAAGGTTATCTTGTCTTGGGGTCTGCTGCATTGATTTTGATGATTCTTCTAGCTTGGTTCTAGCTTTGCAATGTATGTACAAAAATGTTAAAGGATTGGATTGTTAAATTTGTTGTGAGCTGTCCCACAATCCAGCAAGTTTAGGTAAACAACAGAAACAAAGTCAAACTCTACAAAAAGCATTACCAAGCATCCACAGTGTACGGACTTATGTCCTTGTTCAACTTTGACAAAATGTACTACACACAGATGTGTGATCACACAGGTTTCCTCTCCAATTAGAGGTCATCATTAACATTTCAGGGGCGCCCGCTTTCAGTTTGACCTCCAAAGTGTTTCAGATCTAAATTGGCTAAAGTGATGACTTGTTTACAACTTTTAGAGAGAGAAAGCAGTTATCTGAACAACCTACATGAAAAAACAGCCTCATCTGCACACTTGACTGACATTTAGAGTAAAAAACTGATCTCATGAACATCCAAGTGGGACTGAAATGTTTTAAGTCAAAAAAAAGACATTTTTACAGCATGGAGGTCTTTGTTTACAACTTGTCCAATCATCAGAATAATTGTGTTTCCTCCCAGCAATGTCATTTCAGCCACTTCTTTGAGTTAAACATTATCATAACTGCAAGAAATCATTAAAATTATTTTTAAAAGCCAAGACTAATATCTCTTTCAGCTGACACAACGGTTTATGAACACTTCTCAGGGCTTTATTAATGCATCTGGAGGATTCCAGTTACCGTAACGCATCCCTCTTCGTCTCCTCTCTCCCTCTGTCCAGTCTGTCTTCATCCCAGTCTCTCTGCATCTAAAATCCACAGGCCAGGTGCAGCTGGAGAGCAGCGGTGGATCAGAGAGGAGATGATGGATGACAGGAGTGTGTGTGTGTGTGTGTGTGTGTGTGTGTGTGTGTGTGTGTGTGTGTGTGTGTGTGTGTGTGTGTGTGTGTGTGTGTGTGTGTGTGTGTTTTCAAGAGGATTCTCCATGCGTTATACTGAGTGACACACTCCCTGCTGTGAGGAAGCCAGAGATGATAATGGATAAGGGAAAGAGGTTAACAGCTTGCATGCTCCCTGCACTGCACATACAGTTGAGCTATAACTAACTGTGCCCTCTGTAACTGAGAGGGTTAACACACTATGACTTTACGACTGGGGCCCAAACACACATTTGGCTCCAACACCACATGCACCAAATGGACGCCGTCTCCAGCAGGCGACGTAACGCACGCCAGAATAACAACAAAGGGTGTGTTTGTCTGTTTAGAGCTAACACTCCTCCTCCCCCAAACGTCCCACCCACTGGGGTTCTGGCTCCCCTCCTGCTTCATCTGCATGTTCACGCACACAAACATAAACACACGCACACATTCACACGGCACCGACTGGAGTCCGGCGAGATAGCGGGAATATCCCACTGAAAAGGGACAATTATTTTACAGTCCAATGAGCCCATGACAGCCTGACCCCCATCAGAAGAAAGGGTGTGTTTATGTGCTGTGGTGATATCGAGGAAAGGGTTAATCACGGTCTGGAGGGTTAACAACACAACAGATCCTTCAAGAAGACATAAATATAGAAAATTGTTTATGTGTTTTGTTTTATCATGTTAAAATTATGTTTTCTAACTCACATGTTGCCCTAATGCTTCTCTAAGAAAAGACATTTGTGCTTTTTATTTCAAGAAATCCTTCAGCATCTCCACTGCTGTATATATCTCTCATCTGTTAGCCCCCTTCCCACTTATGTGTCCATCACAGAGGCAACAAATAGAAACCATCGACCCTCCTACAGCAGACTGCCTGCTGACATGCCCGAAGACAGACAAGAGGGCTGAGATAAATAAACGGGTTGTTTTTAGATTCAGATCTAGCTGTGAGCTTGTCTCCATGAGGGCCTGTCAGAGTAGTGGCGAGCACGGCTTGTTGCTTTTATTTTTGCTTTTGGTGCGTGCACTTGTGTACATATGCCTAGCAGTGTACAGATGGATGGAAGTCGCCCTGGAATTTGCTGCACTGGTCCAGATCTTTAGATATTCTGCTGCTGAGCTTAGTCAGGCCTGTCTCTTACTGTACACTCTCTGGGTTGCCCCTCCATGCCTGTTCCTAATGTGAGCGCGGGATGAACCATGCTGCTCTTTCCTATGTAAAAAAAAAATGAAAATAAATGAAAAAAATCCCTGCTCCTGAACAATGTGTACTGGACAGCACAGTGGCCTCATAGCATCATTTGTATGGCTGCTTATCTCAGATATGACAATACAGCCAGATGTCCCGGGCAATTCACGCAAACATCTGATGAATTTCATCCACTCGCAATTGCCAAACATGGAGGAGAACATAATTACATAGCGTGACTCGCTGTGCAGCAGGCAGCAAGGAAGAAAATGTAATTCTCTTGGCAATTTACATGAAGATGAGGGAAAAATGTCTATTATGCCATTTAAAATGCAGAGCACCCCTTGTAATTGATCGTGTCACAGGCCTGTAGCTGACAGCCCACCTAACAATACCACCGCTACCTCCTGACAAATGGAAATCAATGCCAGCATTATGAATCAACACGGCTATTGTGCTGCACGTACCCCACCTGAAGCTGTCGCGGTTCACAAACTGGAGTCTCACGATAAATTGTTCTCAATTAACAGTTATCCGATTGTGGGTGCACATTCCTCAAACAGCGTAAAACTTTTAGAAAAGTTGTAAATCACAGAGGAAATCTTCCTGCATAAGGTGGCATATGTGTGAAGCGCATTATTCATTATCTCCATCATTACGACGGGCTAATCATGCCCTCTTGTGTGTCTTCAAACAGTGCCATAGTCTTTTTTGGACCAACACTCATTAAAGTTTAAGTGGCACAGCACGCTGTCAGGGTGGCATCGCCGCCCAGGGCTCTGAGTAAATTAATGATGCTTAAGTAAACTATGGATTAATTATAGATAGTCCAATGTGTCACTAGGCATATATGCATATCTGACTGAGTCTCCTACCTGCAGCCATGCTAATGAAGAGCTAACCTGCTTCGGTAGCAGAGGACAGATGGAAAACACACTTGGCGCTACAGTGATGCTCTCACACATATTATTGCCCTTGAGCAGAGAGAGGCTCTGATTAGGCTTCACTTAAGTTAGTTAGCCTGGAGCAAACACCAGCCAGCCAAGCACAGGAGGAGAGGAAGGGACAAGACAACAACAGCAGTATGAACAATTAAAAAAAAAAAAAAAAAAAAAAAACAGATGAGGGTTTCACGCACAGTATATTAATTTCAAAATGGGTTTGTCCCCTGAAGGTAGGGGACGTGGGGAAGCCAATTCACAGGCCTATAAAGAGGCTTTTTTGTTTTTTCTTTTAGCTGAGGCTGCATTAAATGTGACCTAATTTGCAAAAATGCTTGATTTACTTCAAAGAAATTTGGGGTTTTCGAAGAAATCTGTGTAATTCAGTAGGTCAACCGACAAGAGAATACTCTGCAACTGTTTCAAGTGAAATTTTTTCACCTTTTCTATCAGCTACTGAAAAGGTTTTTGTTTTAAATCACTTTAGAATAACCAATGATCTCTCAATCAAGAAAATAATCATCAGACTAATACATAAGAAGATAACTGCAGGCTTGATCAAAGTATACTTAGTGGAAAGTGGTGGCTCTCTTCAACATAACAAATTTGGATTTAAAGGAATAAATTCAGTTCTGTGTTGGTGAGAGGTGATGGGCGTGTTTGAGTTTTGCCAACAATATGGATCAAGTCACATTCTATGCTTATTTTTTGTACAAAAGCAAAACAAAAGACAAAGACTGCTGCATTACTGTTATACTCCTGAGCTGAATACTGCCTGGATTTATCCAGGTGAGCCAGGCGCTGTTTGACAAATACACACTATCAAGTTCAAACAGACCACGGGAAACGCTGAACTTCCAATATAATCCTCTTCCCAGTATAACAAAGACTTTGGCTGCTTTGCTGCACTGAATATCAAACACTGAATCAGGGAAACAAGCTGCTTTTGTAAGCTCCACTTTTCTGTGGGTCATTCACAAGTTTGAGAGTGGATCTTTTTGCAAATCCAGGTTAAACTGATGGAGGAGAGCGCGTTCACGTTGTTCCTGAGGAAGATCTAAAATGCTGACAGTTTGATTTGTTTTGAGGAGGATGAGAAAGAAATTAAAAACATAGTGGATTATAGTCACATTTCTTGCAACTTGAGCATCTTTTTAAAGAAAAATTGCATCACTGCATCTCTGGAAAAGCACATGATGATGACAAACTGCTGAGATCTGATGTGACATTTTAAGAATGAACACACACAAAAAGTACAAATTGTCTCTATGAACTCATGCCACTGTATGAGATGCTTTTCAGTGGAAGGGACATTGAGCACTCCTTACCGTCCACAGCCATAGTCGGTCTCAGCGTGTATCTCTCCGTGGTGTCAACAGGACTCTCCCATTCTTGTGGCAGACGGATGAAATGTAGGCTGCTGAGCGGAGAGGATAAAGAGCGCTTCTTGCCCTCCTCGAACCTGCTATGTGGGCATGGAGAAAGCTCTGGATGTGGGAGGGAGAAAGAAAAGAGGAAAAAAGAAAAGAGAGCAGGATCACACTACTCTCCCTCTCTGTCGGTTCACGGCCATTTGTTGTCCGGGACGCCGGGACCAGTCCGATATGAGGCTGCTCCTCCCGTATCTCCGCCCCCCTCTCCGCTCCGCTCCGCTCCCCGTACCTGAGCGCCGGGAGACAAAAGGTCATTACGCCCCGACACCAGCTGTTACTGGATCCAGGCTGGATGATGCTCTCTCTCTCTCTCTCTCTCTCTCTCTCTCTCTCTCTCTCTCTCTCTCTCTCTCTCTCTCTCTCTCTCTCTCTCTCTCTCTCTCTCTCTCTCTCTCTCTCTCTCTCTCTCTCTCTCTCTCTCTCTCTCTCTCTCTCTCTCTCTCTCTCTCCCTCTCTCCCTCTCCATCTGTGTCTCTTTCTCTCTCACGCCACGCGCAAACACTTCCACGCCTCATTTTTTTTATACTACAATGGCTAGCATAAGCTCCAACACACGCTCATGACTTGACATCTTTCTTAATGAAAATATCTCAGAACAATAAAACATCTTTAATTTTATTGAACTGACATCAGATCTAACAAAATACCACAAATGCCACTTTAAAGTTGCTCAACATCAGGTATCCACTTTTACGAGATGTTGTCTGCTTCTATTGGTAGAATTATATTATTTCTCATCTATTTTATTGCATTTTTTAAAAAAATATTTTATTGTTTATATTATTCTCATTTACTATGTTTTATGTTTTTTTTACTTAATTTTAAGGAAAGTCAGCTTGAAAGTTTCCAACTCTTCCAACTTGAGAATTTGCTTTGCCCAAACATAAAGTGTGAAGCATGATTTTGTCATTAGGCAAACTGTTCTTTCCTTTTCTTTGCTCTGTAATGCTATAAATCAAAAGAAAACGGCAAATGAGTTGCAGCAGAAAACTTTAAAAGAACATAAAAAACATCAGATACCAATTTAAAGACATAAAATGTAATTTCTAATTAGAATCCACAGAAGTAAACTGTCATCACAAAATCCAAATGACAAGTGGGACTCCTTCAGAACAGGCCTTCACTTCAACTATGGCTCACATACACCTTTTACAGTATGGAGGTTGCACATATGCTGCTATAGGTCCAGGCTGCTAGGGGACATCCCATCATGCACTGAGCATCTGTCCTCTATACTCTCCTTTCTCTCTCCATATATTTATACGCCACCACAGCATGACATTAACTCTGTGTCTCATCTCTCTCGTAGTTTGTCTTTTGTCCTCTCTGCAGATATTTCTGGCTCCAGAGCTGCATGTTATTGATTAATAGCCTCACCAATCTCTCAGGATTTGTTCTGTTTGTTTATTTCTCTCTGCTACCTTTTTTTGTCCCCCTCACCCCAACCAGTTGAAGCAGATGGCCGCCCTCCCTGAACCTGGTACTGCCAGAAGTGTCTTCTTGTGAAAGGTAGTTTTTTCTTCCTGCTTTTGACAAGCGTTCTGCTCATTGAATTTATTGGGTCTCTCTCTGGAATATAATATCCATAATCTTAACCTTAGTATGTGAAGTTTCCTGAGATGACTGATGTTGTGAGTCGCCTCCTAAACGTATAAGTAAATTGAATTGTCTCTCCCTCTCAAGTCCATACTTTTCCTCTTTTCAAACCAAATCATATTTCTACTAGTAGAGAAATATGAAGGGATTTGTGAAACTGCATGTAATTGTTTATGGGGACTTTATGACTTCTGGCAATAATAAACATACCTGACAATTCATTTGCAGACTAGGAAATGTAGGTTTAACAGCATGAATCCCAGGCAAGTAAGAGCACGTCTACTAGAATCCTCTCAATCTTCAATTTGACAGAAAACTTTGTTTTTGTGTTTGAGTTTGACTGAAAGTAAACATAGAAAGTTGTCCCCTGAGAATCTCACTCTCTAAAAGCTGCACAGTATGTACCTTTTTATTTTATTTTTGCAGTCTGCCAACTCAAACCACATTATATTGCATTCACTTCTTCTCTGTGCAAACAAGCTCAGTCAAAAGTGAGCCACAGTCTCAGACTAACAAAGACACGATCTTGAATACAGCAAGTCAACTGGCAAGCTGGCACAGATCAGCAGCTTTCTATGTATACTCAAAGACAAGTTTTTAACGTGGAATCTGATATTTATTTATTTGCATGCTAAAGGAGGCTTTGCATCTTTGATCCAAATGTTTCCCAGTTCTCTAAAGTTGAGGGGTTAAGTCAAATATGATGCACCATAGTAAACAAAAATATGACAGTAAAGTTCAGGTTATCAGATCAGTCATTTAGTGCCATACTTCCAAAAAGTTGGGGTCCCAAAAGAGAAAAAAAAAATAGAGCAGCTAAGCTTGAGATCATTATCTAGTCAGTCAATAACTTTTACATGACAGCAATTGTCCCCAACACGTAACAAGTGTTTATTGTATTAACCATTATGGCAAGGTCTCACAGGACAATTTATAAGTGGTTTAAGTAATTTTAACCAAAAAACAAAGCAAAACAAACAAAAAAAAAACAACAGTTTTGTAATCTTAACCTCAAACCTATGTTAATCCCACAATCATTTTGTATAATTATTTTAAGGCAGCCCTAACCACTGTCAGCACCACCTTAATTCTGTGAAGCGCCCTTTGTGCTGGTTTTATCCGACTTTGCTGCTGACTTTGTGCTAATACTTTAGCTAAAAGCATAAAAGAAAGATCTTGTATGAGTCCTTCAAATTAGGATGTATATTTGTCTTGATATTTGGGCTCATGCAAGGATTAAGGTTAATAGTTATTTGACAGATCCCAAGCTTCGGAACAGCCTTCCTGTTTCAGGCAAATGTTCCTACACCATTCCTGCTCCAGCTCTTAGAAATCTTAATTTTCCTATTTATTTATTTTTTTTATCATAGATATTGATCTTATAAGTGGCTATTTTGGCAGGGCAAAGATGAAGGAGAGAAGGAAGCTGGGTGGAGCTGCACCAGAATCTAACAAATCCAACAATGTCATCTAGGGGAGTCTCACCCCGGGAACTGTATGAAACCTGGACTCCTGCTTTGGTCATACACAGGTCACACAAGTTCAGAACTGAGACAAGACAGAGATGGTTTTAATCAGAAGTATAGTTATTGAATAACTGATTGAAAGCTGAATGTCAAACCTATGAAACTGGACAAAAAAAGTTTCTAATAAATGAATTCTGCTTAACAATGCAATTCTTTTAAAAAGAAACACTTCCAGACCAATAAAATGAATAAAGGGAGGGAAGATAGAAGCCGGCAGTGGGGAGATGGCTATTTACTTAACAGTGTTTCAGGAGTGCCACAAATAACCAACCACTCCTGAGCTCACAGCAACCACTACAAACAGGTGTAAGATACTGTACCCCTGTGCACGGACCACTACAGTTTTAAAATGAAACCACAATAGTGTGTCTGACTTCCACTACCAGCCGACAACCAACTCCACTAAAAGGGGATTATTTGTGTTACTGCTTCCACAGAAATGTATGGATAATTACCAAAAGATCAGTTGGCTCAATATAAAATGCAAAACAAAAGCTAACAAAGCAGAGCTGAGGCCAAAGTATAACAAAGCTTAGGCAAAGCTAAGACAAAACTATTACAAATCTTACGCAAAGCAATGACAAAGCTAAGACCAAGTTAAGGCCAAGCTAAAGCCAAAACTATTGCAAAGCTTAAACAAAACTAAGACCAAGCTATGACAAAACTATTGCAAAGCTTAAGGAATTAAAGGCAAAGCTAAGGAAAAACTAAGGCAAATCAGCAGGCAATAAAAAATCTACAATACAAAAAAAGGCACAATGCACATTAATAACAGTAATAGCAGTTTACTAGAACTATCATATCCTTACTGCGGGCAAAAATAGCCATACCTTGGCATAATGGTGTATTGGCTATGCAACCTCAAGAGGGATCAGCAGCATCCACATTACACAAAAGGCAGACAACCTTTCCCCACACAAACCTCAGCCAAACAGACAAATGCACCTTAATCACTGTGTGCATATGAATACACAAGACTTGTAAAATAACCAAAAACCTTCAAGCAATCCTGATCACCTACCTCAGAGTCACTGAGGAGCCCATGTGGCAACCAGGAAGCAGAGACAAAAGGCAGCCATAATGCCACAGGTGGTTTAAATACCCTCAATCAGGGGCAAGGCCATAGGAGGAGTCAACATCATTCTCTGGTGGTGCATTCAAGAGCTATCAGGAAATTCTGCACTCACCTGAGCACACCTGGTCCTACTGCACCATCCTATTTTTCTTGCTCTGGTAGTTATTTCTGTATTATTTAGCTTTACTAATTGATTTTGTAAGTTTTATTCCGGCACAGTATTTTGCACATAATTTGGTTGTTTTATACATGCTATACATATACATTTAAATTGATATGACTGATTTGAATGCAGCTCAAGCAATGTTGTGGAGAAACAAAAAAGTAACGTAATGAGTTGTGTAGCAAATTACCCTCTGCAAGGCGTAAATATGCACAGTAATGCATTACTTTTAAAATATGTGTATGAGTAACGAGTATCTCATTATTCCAAACACAGACCACACTGACTGTCAGTAATTAAAAATTTCAAACACAACTTGAGTTAAATCTAATGACACAATCAGGGTTGTTGTTTTTTTTTTTTAATCAGACTCCAGCAAGTGCTCTCCAGTACAACATGAAGATATTTTTGCCTGCTCAAGACTACTATCAGTCATGAACAAACAGGTTTTTTTTTTTTAAGTGTGTAAAATTGGTTGAGTGCCATTGAGTGGATGAAGAAAAAGAGGTTCGCTGAAACAGTAGGAAAATCAGGCTACAATTTTTGCAAACAAGAGGAGGAGATCCACAGCTCACAATCCTAAATTCAGCCGTCCTCCAGTAGACACCCATGTCGGCTGCTATTTACACGTCAAACAGCCAAGCTTCACCTCAAAGCAGAGAATATGGCAGCAAGTCGTGAACATGCCTTTGTCAATGTAATCTCACTACATACACAGCTAATTGATTCAGCTGCCATTCAGATGCATTCAGACTGCTCTGCACTGGTGCTTTTTTGTAGAACAGCGAACAGATATGTCCCTGAAAGACTCTAACAGTCTGTGTGAGAAGACGATGGCCCTCCCTGAAGCCAAAGTGCTGCATCATCAAAGGGTGAACAACAAGGAACAAAGCATTAGCTGGTCCACCAGGGCTTCATCAGAATGCATGCTGACTGGGAGTGAAAGTACTTCACACTCTCACATGTGTACACAGAGACACATACATGCTCACGTGGATTTACACATAATGCTATAAACACAAAGAGACACATGCATTTGCAGGCACTCAGTCATACTCTCAGAGCTTAATTTAGACATGTGCTCCCTGTAAGAACATTTTGTCATTTGGAAAACTGAGCAGTCAAAGCATATATCTTTTATTCAGAGGGCGGTTGGTGACGTTGAATAGAATGGGGTCCTGCAGAGATTAAGTGGTAATATGTTTCAGAAACACAGCAGCTAAAGTACGATCAGCTCTTGCAGAAAGAACTGTTTGTACAGTGTCTGAGCAGATAAACACAAGAGAACAGCAGCTCAGGGGAATGGAAGAAGCTACTGTTTATATCCATTCTTTACTTTGTTGATATTCCTTCTTTACTGTGTAGCTTCTGCCGGGACTCTGCTTAAAGTATCTCTTCTGGGTTGTATGTAGCAGCTTATCAGTGAAAGCGAAGTGAAATGGTGACTCAGAGAGTGTTGGCCTGTCCACACGACCTACACTTTGGAACACGTAACTGACATCGGATGCCATTAAACATTTACTGACAGTGTTGTACAATTCCATATGGCTGGTCCTCCTTGTGTTCTTTAGCTTTCGACAGTGCAACACGCATGCATAATATGCATTTGTGCACTGCAAATGCATTCATACATCCACACATACTGCTTAATTAGTTGTACTTTTTGTAACCGCACCACCACCACACACACTCACATGCACACATACACAGACACACACACATACAAAAACAGTGTTTGTGCTGCTAAGAGCCAGATTGTGACTGATAACGTGATAAAAAAGGACTGTCTTGGGGTTGTGTTAGAGCTCTCTTCAAAGAGAGAGGGAGAAGGAGAGCACTTCCTCAAGAGACACAGAGAAGCTATTGATACTGGAGTGTGGCGTCGGCCTTGCCAAAGCTGGTGTCATGGTGAATGGCTGTCCCTGACTTGGCAGTGGGGAGTAGCGGTGCCAAGAAGAACACAAAAATGGAAAGAAAAGAGTAGTTGAGGGAAAGCCTGGATAAAACCTTGGGTGCATCTAAATGCTTAGAAACAGAAAAGATTCAACGAGGTTGGATTTCAATAAAACATAAGAGTTCTCTTCTTCTTGTACTTAATGTGATCTGAAAGGGAATGTCTTTCAGGTGGAAGTGAAAGCAATCTAATGAATTCCCATAGGAAGCTATTTACTCCACTGAGATGAGCATAGATGATAGAGAGGGATCCACTTTATAGTGTTAAGTTGTGGCCCTGAGCTGTTTTCCTAATCAGAGACCTGGGGGAGTTTTTGGTAATTCTGTGTGCATATTGGAGAGAGGCCTGCTTTGAAAAAGCTGTGTCCCCTCTCCGGATTTATTCAGGATGTGGAGCAAAAGATGACAGAACTTATTTGAGAGATATATTCCCTCGGCCCCTCCCTGATCAACACCTCTTGTCTCCTGCTTTGCAACCTCTGTGTATGTGTGTGCGTGTGTGTACATGTGTGTAATGTATTTGTGTTTCAGTGTGTGTGTGTGTGTGTGTGTGTGTGTGTGTGTGTGTGTGTGTGTGTGTGTGTGTGTGTGCATACGTGCAGGGAGGGATGGATGGAAAAGGAGCGTCATTCTCATTCCACTCACTCTTTGAAGAGACCTCACTCTTATGCAAATGACCAAAGCGTAACAGACAGTGTCTGAAGCTGAGCTGTGCTACAAACTCTGCCTGTCACACGCACACACACACACACACACACACACACACACACACACACACACACATATACAATCTATCTATCTATCTATCTATCTATCTATCTATCTATCTATCTATCTATCTATCTATCTATCTATCTATCTATCTATCTATCTATCTATCTATCTATCTATCTATCTATCTATCTATCTTTCTGTCTCGTCTGCCTATCTGTCTGTTTTTCTGGCATAACATAAATGTCTGCTTCCGCCCCTGTAAAAGCCAAAACTGCAAAAGCAAGAATGTCACCCTGCGCCTGTGGCTGAATGTCACTGATTCCTTTGACACTGTAGCACAAAACCAAATGCACTGGATTAATGGTATGTCTACATGAGTGGCACAGACCAAATGAAAAGTTTCTTGTACAAACTGGTACAAATTTATCAAAAAAAAAAAATGAATAAATGCACAAAGAATGACAGTAAGATAATGCAGGAGAAAAATAAGCCACCTACAGCCCATCATGCGATGCCACAAGTAAGTAAGGTTTGGTGTTGCACAAAAAAAGAGGTGTTGCCAGCTGGGATAGCCTCCTTCATGTTGTTAAGAAGTGAGGGAGAGCTTTTGTGGTGGAGAGTGGTATAGGTTTGGCAAAGTTTGGGTCCTCAAGTTCGCACCTTGTTGTGATGGTTTGTGCAGGGCCAGCTTTAGCCTGCCTTATTTGCTTGTAGGAACAGTAGATGTCCAGCATGGATGATCTGTTGTCCAGAGGTCAGTGAAGCAGGCTATGAAGTTGAAGAATGGAGTCTGAAGCAAGATTATGGCATTTCTTCAATTCTCTGACCTTTTTTATACAAGATCCCTGACATAAATAAGCAATAAGGAGTCAGAACACTAAGTACTTTCAACTGTACATGAGTTAGAGCAACGTATTCATTCGAACTTGAAGTACATTGAGATATGAAGGCCGCATTTACAATGTAGTAAGAGAACAAAAGATGTCGACACAAAAGATTTGAACAATTAAAAGGCAAAGTTAGTGAACTAAAATCATTAATTAGTATGTTAAAGTTTTAAAAACTAAAACTAGAGCAGCTAGGATGACATTCAAAACCTGAACTGCCTAAAGGGAAAAAATCATTTGAGCTTTAGACTGTTTGGCAAGTCATTCCAGGCTACAGGTACACAGTGAGTAAAACTGGATTTTCCAAGCTCAAGCAAAAACAGCGGCCACCTGCAGTGTAAATCCAGTCATTCAATCATGTATGGTAAGTGCCCGCATTAAAAGACAGTAATGAGGTCATGTAATGAGGTAGAAAACCAGTAAGAGCCTTATAAATAAATAGAATCCCATGTCTATCACAACTTGCAGCTTTCCAGTCTTAGCATTCATCCATTCTTTTGATTGTGTGATTTTTTTCACAAACAGTGGCATCTTTTACTTGTTCTGAGTGACAACTTTTCAAAACAAACAAGCAAAAAGTACCAATAATTTCAGCATTGACATTGAAAAATGTGATTGCACAGTTACTATGATGGTACTGCTGGTTTCTTTTGCTGTATTGCCCCAACCCAAAAAACGCAACTAATGGGAATAACAATCCCCACGAGGAAAAAAACCCATTCTTTCAAATTAGCCGCTTTTAATGCCTTTACAATCAGAACACATCAAAACTAAGAACCCATGCATTAATAATAGTGCAGTAAGTGCACTATCTTTTTCATTCAATTCAATTCTACTGCCTTTGAGTATGAATAAACTGAAATACAGCTGAATATACTTTTTGTTTTAGCTGAAACATAATTTCATTTTAATCCTCTCTGCTGTCACCCATCCACTCTCTCAGTCGTATTGTATTATCTTGCTCACAATGTCTGCTATTATCTTCACAAGGGAGCAATTCTCTGAACATTAACAAAAAGACAACACAAAGTCACATATCTGACATGAAATGAAAAGACAAGAAAACAGTGCGACACACATTTTGTCTTTATATATAAAAAAAAGACCTCTTTGTGTTTGAGTCGCACTCCCCAGAGATCTTTCTGACTGGAGAGAATCCAGGTTTATTGAAGCTTTATACTTCTAAGAAATGGCCTGATGCTCAGTTCATCTCTCTTTATCTGCTAGTCCCGCCTTTTTTTAAGTCCAGCTCATCTCTTGTCTCGTTTCTTGTCCTCTTCTCTCCTCTGAAGAAGGGTCGGAGAAGACAGAATGCATCATGATCTGATTCACTGTGTCCAAACGACATGGCTGTCTCAGTCAGACACCAGGTCAGGAGAACAGCTCCGGTCAACAACCTCACTTATGTGCATCAGAGGAACAAATCAGCTCCACTTTGGATCATGTTCGCTGTTGGACTTTTAATGTGAAACATATGAAAACCTCTTACCAAAACAGCATGGGTGCATTTCACATGCTGCTTTTCTTTTCTTCTCTCTGTGCATTTGTAAGTCTCAGCGATGCAAGGCTAGTCTTTCAGCCTCAAGGTGATATTATTGCTGCTTAAGGACAGCTTTTATCACACAGCAATCAGCCTAATGAATCAGTACATATGTCATGTTTGTCATATTTGTCAGTCCATTTGTATTCACAGCACAAATCCACTATCCTTTTATTTCCCTTACAGTGTCTCAGATCCTACCCGACTAATTATCCGACTGCCCTTATTCAAAGCTTTGTTGTTGCACTAAGGTCAGTGGATCAATGAAACTCCATTTGAACATCTGTTGCCCAAAACGACTGTGGATGGCCACTCCTAAAGCAAGGCCCTTATAGGAATTAAATGCCGTCCTTTCCCAAGGACACTTTACTTTGTTTCAGAATAATACCCTGCCTGTAATCAGCACTAAATAAATCATTAATCCTCTCAGGACTTTCTTTTACATATGAAGTCAGGCATTGTGCAAGTAGACTGCTTTCAACTAAAGGATGGTAATTGAGCTTAGCATGTGTGTGTAATATTGAAAAATGATGATGTATGTGTCCTATTTTGTGATTTTTAAATTTTTTTATTTTTTGCCCTCGTATTGTGGAGAATAATGAGATAAAATTAACTCACAATGCAGCTCAGGCAGCATGAATGATGCGTCTGTGTTTCTTTGTGCGTGTAGGTGTGTGTTTGGAGGTGATGCATTAAGTGTATCCATAAACCTGTCATCTTGACATATCTCCTCCTGTGCTTTTGCCTTACAAAAAAAAGCAGCTTTCTCCCAATCAGCAGACCATAAATGGGACGTGTTGCTATTTGCAGGGATATTTCACCTATTAATTCTTGGTATCTATGGACTGCTATAGTTCTACATCAACATTTTTTATTGCTACGGACATCTGTTGTGACAGAGAGGACACGTTGTCCAGTGGTCCTCCTCTCCCTCCCGTGTCATAATGCATCGAATAAACAGATTAGATGGAGTTATGCATCCATGCAAGCTGGCTCACACATGACTGGATAAACATGCAAGGACACACATGCTGCTGCACGCTTGCACAGAAATGCACACATTTTCATATTCAGAGTAACTCAGCTACAATTTCACTTGTTTATTACACATTTAATTTACCCATTACTCATCGGTTTGTCACCATAATAGATATTATTTGCAAAATAAGAGATTTTATTTTGAATTTCCCTCATCTGAAATGGAGTTCTATCCAAATGAAGTGATTAGTCTTTGTTGAAAAATAGGCTGAGCCATAAATTAAAGCCTTCCAGCTTTGCTCATATGGACAAATCACACTAATGGCTGTCTCTAACAATGAAGTTGTTCCCTTGCCTTTAGAATAATAAACATGTGTATCAAAAGCCAGATTTCTATTATGACTTATTGAACTTGCAGTCAAAAACTGAATGTTTGGGGCGCCCGTATAGCTCAACGCGTTGAGCGGGCGACTCATGTACAGGGCTGGTCCCCGACGCAGCTGGCCCGGGTTCGATTCCCGCTCGTGGCCCTTTGCTGCATGTCTTCCCCTGACTCTTCTCCCCTGTTTCCTGTCTCTCTCTCACTGCGCCTATCTAATTAAGCCGACGAAAAGGCCAAAAAAATAACTTTAAAAAACTGAATGTTTGGGCCAGAAAAAATCAATAAAAAAGTTAGGCAACAGTTTGCATCAATTACTCTGAAATTAAGTTGAACCAACAAGCTACACTGAATCCATGAAATTAGGCTTTTCTCTTACATCAACGTTTTTTTTTAATGACCACTTATGTAAGAATTAGTAGCGTAAACACAAGTTTTAAGTTGATTATTCCTACAAAAAATAAATTGTTGCAGCTAGCATTCCATTTCATTCAACATGAATTATTAAGCATTACATAGTTAATTACCATAGTGATGAACACAAGTTTTTAAGTTAGCCAGTTTAAAAAAAATATAAATATAAGTTGCTCCAATGTTCAGTAGGCAGGGGAGTGGAACTTGAAATCCTGAACTTAAAGTTAAGAAAAAAATAATTGTCAAGGCAGTTTCATTAAGTTACATTAACCTGAATGTGGTTTTAAATCAACTAATGCAGACATTTGAGTTTAAATTACACACAATATTGAGTTGGTGCAAATACCGACATTATTTTGTTAATAAAACACATCACAATAATGTTTGTAACTTGTAAGGTTCATCAAGTAAATTTTAATTTTCATCTTGAAATCATGTATTTAATTAAGTGGTGGGAATGGGTTCTTTGAATTACTTTTTAGTTTCAGAAAAAAAAGATGTAGAGGTCAAGTCAGTCCTTTTCAGATTTCTGTGTCATGGTGCCAAGTTGTCTATAATGCAGGTAAACTAGGGGGAAAAAAAGGCTTTCAGAGTTTATTCTTTCCAGACAGAGCTTCCCACTCACAGCTGCATTTACAGGATGCATTGCCAAATGTTTCGTGGCAGCACATCAAAAAAAATGATGATAGTATGATCTCTGAAGACACCAGTTACTCAGTATGCATCAAAACCACCAAGTAGATATCTGTTATCTTGTGCTACCGCTGCCATCACAATAGCAGATTTTGATGTGTGTGTATGCATGTTTGATGGAAGCTGATGGATTCCTGCTGAATGTTTTATGATTTTTGTTCCCAAAAATACGAGTCAGTCTATGTAAAACACCAATTCTAGCCATTTGGGTGTGATATTGTATCTGCCACCTATGTGTTGCAGCAGACATAAATGAATCCATGTGAATTAATCAGGGGACAACATATGTGCTTGGATCAAGCTCTGAAAAATGTTCTCTATTAGTGTTACTAATGACTAATTTATTACTAATGAAACTGACCTGGATCACTCATGAAAGGGTCAGCCTATGATAAGCATGCAGACATGTAATTTGTGTGTTTTTTTCCCTAACTACGCAACAATGCAAGCTGCACGCTATGCTCATTTCCACATATTATTACAACAATTATGCAATTAAAATCAAATGATCATTGAAGTAATCACAAGAAAGCAAAAGAGGCAATGCGATAGCTGGATGAAATCAAGGCCTGAGTTGTACTTCATGTTTCAATTGGTCCTTGGCTGTGTGAGCTATATATCTTCTAATGCGTCTGACAGTCCATTTTCATCATAACATCTTCTCCCAGGAGTAAAATAATGTCTGCCCTTCAGGCGATGTAAATGAAGAAAAATGTAAAGGCCTGAGCCGTGGCTCAGACTGTGGATGGGTGAAGTTAAATGTGATTGAAACTAATTGATGTATGGCCTCACTTCATCTCATGGGATGAAACCCAGAACTGTCATGTTAATATGTAATTACTTCTATTGCGGTCTCCTGTCTCATGTATGAATATAGCGTAGATATTATGGATATTTTTCACTCATAATGTTAGATAAATTATCGCTGTAACACTCTAGCACGCATCTGTGGAAACTACAGTGAAATCCTTTAGAATATAATCTGCTTTTTAAATGTCAATATGCTCTCGAAGAAAATGGCCTAGAGTCCACTTCAGATATGTTTTAACTAATCTTTCTGAGAGCCATGGTGTGTTTCAGCTGGAGTCCAATGAAAGGTGCACTGCTGTGGAGAACATGCTGATTCTTTTAAATGTAAGAGGCCTGTTTCAGCACAGAGATTCTGAAAAATGGGAAGGGTCTTGCAATATGCAAGATTCAGACTTGGCAAATGTCAGGTGTGTCATGTTTGCTATGACTGGGGAGGCAGGTCCATTTATTACACTCTGACACAAGAGTAGAGGAACAAATGATATGATTATTGAGATTAATTGAATGAAGGATACATTATACATACATGCTTTCGATCCTCGCATTAACATCATTAGGAAAAGTAATTATATGACTTCTACAGTAGGGTAGAATATCGGACAAATGTCACAATAAAAAAATCTAAGTTTGAAATTATTACATTTTACATAAACATGCTGTAATGTTACTTCATGCAGCACATTTAAAACATATATTTAAAATGATGTTAGCAATGCAAAACAGTAAATGCCATTAGGAAGCAGCTGCATACATTTTTTTTTTTTATTTATTTTTTTTTTTAATTAGTTGAAGTATGTACAGTTCAAGACAGTTCACAGAATTGTAACATACATCTTGAGAGAACAAGTGGAGAACAGTTTTTTTCCGTTCTTTTTTTTAAAGTTAGGCACACTAAGGCAAGGTATTACACTTATTTAGTTAAAAAAGCAAGGATCTTTTGATACTATTATATAATACTGAGGATTTCTTGTTTATATCACAAGCAAATTTTAAAGACTTGAAGTACTCTGAGAAATAGTTTAGAAATACAGCAAAAATAGGAGTGGAGCTTCTCCATTTACAGGTATGAATAAAAAATTTACCCATTATAATAACAAAATTAACAGTGTCTGAAATTGTCGATTCCAGATTGTCCATATAATAGATGACATCATTCAAAATAAAAGGGGGTACATTAGGAATTTGTAATGATATCCAACCATGTATAGCAGTCCAGAAGTCCATAGCATGTTGACAGTTGAAAAATAGATGTTCAATTGTCTCTTTTTCAGCTGAGCAAAAAGTACAGAGTTCTTCCAGTTCAAAATGGAAACGCTTATGTAGAAAATCAGAAACAGGATATATACCAGAAATAATTTTAAAATGTGTCTCTTTCATTTTAGGCGTGACAGGATATGACAGATAGAAAATAAAAGGTTTTTTTTTTAAAGAACTTTTTAAATCTTGTCGAGTATTACAATTGAAGTTGCAAAAGTTTAATTGGTTGAATGTCCGACTAACCCATTTATTATTACATTTCTTATCCAGCAGATTGATGTGGTCAATGGCTAGTGATGTCAAGCATGTTTTGATTGATGAATAAAGTAATATATTTTGAATCATTCTAAGTAACGGTGTAGGTATAGCCTTGCATACTTTGTCAAACCCTTTACAAGTGACTTTAATTCTAAATCTACTGACAAAGTTTTCATAGGATAACAGATGACCATCCGATTGCATCAAGTCAAGTAAGAAACATACACCATTTTCATACCAGTCTGATTTGAATAAAGATTTCTTATTGATAGTGATTACTCTATTATTCCACAACACTGTGTTGTGAGGAGTGAAGTTATGGGTAAAAAGCAATTTCCCAAATTGAAGCGCTTGCCTATGAAAAGGGGATAAGCAGCTGCATACATGCTACAGGCCTATTCTAAATTTGATCAATTGTAGTGTTAAATGTAGTATGTGGCGCCCTCCTGTGGCTCCTGACGGAAATGAATACCAGCATGAGACGTAATAAATTTACTAAATACATATCAGCAGACACGCAATCACACAGCAAGATGGGGATTATAAGCATGTAACATTCACAGTGACATCTTTGAAACAAACAGAAAACGTTTAGAGAGCTGAACATAAAGAATATTCAGCCAGTCCTATAGGAGGCGCTGTTACAAACACCGCCGGATGTTTCTAGAAGCACCGGGTCACTGTTTGCTGAGACCGGAAGCGCGACTGTTGTTTATCCGCCAGTCAGCCTCCTCGTCGTATTAGCAACGATGGCCAGCGCCGCGGCGAAACAAGCGCCTAAAATTGTCTCCAAAGCATCTGCGGGAGGCGCCGGGGCTGCGGGGGCCGGTGGCGGACCCCCAATAATGCCCCTCGCCTCTCCGCTCATGGGGAAAAAGAAGAAGCCGTTCCTGGGGATGCCCGCTCCGCTCGGCTACGTCCCCGGGCTCGGCAGAGGGTGAGCTACCTAGCTAGCTAACTAGCCTAGCTCTTTAGCTAGCTAGCTAAGTTGTGTCGATTAAGTCGCGAGTTTAGCAAACTGTTTTGCAAAGGCATCTATTGTTGCTCTGATTTGATACCTTCTTCCATTTGTTAAATAAGCTAAACTATAAAGTGACAGGTACTCTGATTATTAACCTAAATGTGGATTACTTTTGATTCATTGCACTCAGTTATTAATGGGATGCAGAAATCTGTTGACCGTTGAGCTGTGACCTCAAATCTACATCCAAAATTATAGCACCACATTTCCAACAGTAACAGTATACTGGCACAATGGAAATATGTTTATTACATACAGGTGCATGCCCACACAAATGCTTTTATACATATGACATGCTCGATGTACACAGCACATTAGTTTTATAGTATTTATACTAGTCATTAATTATGACTAATTCTTTACTTTTATTTTTCAGGAATGATTTTAACGTGTCTTGTTGTTATTGCACAATCACTTTGCATTTCACTGCCCATACTTTATGAGCAAGTGACAAATAAAACCTTGTGAATCTCTTGATTTACATTCTGTCAATAGAGTTAAAAATCAAACTTTTGCTGCTCACATAACTGGTTTACATTCTTGACAAGATAGTATGATCTAAAGTCAATCAGGTACTATCATAAATTTTTCAAACAGTGCATGTGATGATATGTCTGTGCATATGCATTAAAGTAAACATGCAAGTGTAGGTTTTTTTGCAAAACTGTGGTGAATTCTGTCATAGCTAAATGAATGTCTCATCTCCAGTGCTACTGGTTTCACCACCCGATCTGATATTGGTCCTGCTCGTGATGCCAATGATCCAGTGGATGACAGACATGCACCCCCTGGAAAGAGAACAGTTGGCGACCAAATGAAAAAGAACCAGGATGATGATGATGAAGATCTGAACGATACCAACTATGATGAGGTGCTTATGATTAGATTGTCTCAAGCTGTGTTTTGATGTTTGTCATTTCATCCAATCGTCAGTTCATTGCGGATCATACGGAACCTCTTCCTGTCTGATGAGCAGCCATTCTAATGTTATGTTCCTATTTGGATGATGTTCATTTTGTCGTTAATTATCATAGGATAACGTTATTTTTTATACCGACAAATCAAAGTAAAGATGGTTTTTACCTTAGCTGACATGTTTCAACTGCAACTGCAGTCTTCTTCAGAGCGTCATCTGACGTGTGATGACGTGTCCTTTTTTATCATGTGACCAGTCTGACAGATCTGTCAGAATCTGTCAGACCGGCCATGCCCCCCGCCGTCCGGTGGTCTCTGGAGGATGGAGTCCCAGGTATTAGAGGGTGTAGGCCCCCTCATCCCGGTTCATGGAGCAGGTCGCCCGCTTCCTGATCTCGATGGCCTCCTTGATCCATTGTTTATAATGTATGTTTTCTCGCAAGATTTGCACGGAATTTCATAAATGATGTTGCATTTCTTGTCCAGTTCTATTTTGTCTTTGGGATGGACTAATAGCTGCTGGAGTTTTGTATGTGGTTTTACTGCTGTATTGATGTTGTGTTTTTTCATTATGCGCTGTATGGGTTCTGTTATCCCACGGATATATGGGATGGTGATTGTGTCTTTGTTTTTATTGTCCGGTTGTTGTGTGCGTTTTGTTTGTGTTTCCTTTTGTTTCTTTACTTTGTTTTTAGCTTGTTGTTTTCCCTTGTTGATGGCCCATATCGGGTATTGGCAGTGTATGAGTGCGTTCCTGATGTGTTTTTCCTCCTCCTGTCTGTCTTTATCGTCTGTTATGATGCTGGTCCGTTCATAAAGTGTTCTAACTGCTGATAGTTTGTAAGCTGTGGGATGTTCTGATGTCCAGAGGAGGTACTGGTCTGTATGTGTAGGTTTCCTGTAAACTGTGATCTTAATGCTGCTGTCTTCTCTGTGGTGTATGTTTAAGTCCAAAAATGAAATGGTCCGGTTTATTTCTTCTTCGTGCGTGAATTGTATATTTCCTGTGCTGTCCGTGTTGTTCAGATGATCGGTTAGTTCTTGTGTGTGTCTAGATTTTATTATTTCCAGGATGTCATCAACGTGTCGTTTCCAGAGTGTGGGTCTGCAGTGTGTGTGGGTATTGTGTGGATGGCTTTCGTTTCTAGGTCCTCCATGAAAAAATTACACATTATTGCATATAGTGGATCTCCCATTGCAAAACATTGTTTTTGACTGTAAATAATTCCTTTGAACTGAAAATAGGTGGATGCGGCAACGCACCGGAGTAGTGTGATGATGTCATTTACTGTAAGGTTTGTGCGTTTTTTCAGTGTCCCATCCTTCTTAAGTCACTCTTGTACGATATGTAATGTGACGTCAACGGGGGTTTTTGTGAATAATGAAATTCCATCATGTGAAATGAATATCTCGTCTTTTTGTACTGTAATATTGTTGAGTTCTTGTGCCAGTTGTTTTGAGTTCTTGCAGTGATGTTTTGATGTACCGAGGAGGGGTTTGATGATTTCTACTAAAGCTTTTGAGAGGTTGTAAGTGACTGAGCCAATGCTGTCTACAATAGGGCGCAGGGTGCGTCTTTTTTATGTATTTTTGGTGTCCCATATATCCAGGGGGTAACGTTAGCTGTGGGAATGAGGTGGTTGTAAGCTTCCTGTGTTCCTATTTGTTTCCATGTAGTTCAACGGCTATGCAGGAAGCCTGTTCTCCAGTGGGCCCTATGAGAAAGATGATGAAGAAGCCGATGCTATTTATGCAGCACTGGACAAGAGGATGGATGAAAGACGCAAAGAAAGAAGGTTATAATTAAAACTAGTCTACTTACCTAAATTATATAGTGATATAACTTGGATTTGACGTTGCAGTTGAGTGTTATTTATGTGCGATCGTTGTCTGTGAATCTTTAGGGAGCTGAGAGAAAAGGAAGAGATTGAAAAATACCGTATGGAGCGACCCAAAATCCAGCAGCAGTTCTCAGATCTGAAGGTAAGGAAATTGCACGATATGCCACACTGTTGCCTTTCTTTTTCAACTTTGATCACAATAAAATTTTAACAATTGCCAAAACATTGTAAATTAATTTTGAAATACAAAACTTTATTTCCATAGGTATTGCAGTTTCTCTGTTGCCAGTAAAAAAAAAAAGTAAAATTAGTTATAATCAATGATACAATGTAGATATATGCTGATTGTAGTGGTTTATTGTGTGCAAAAAAGGAGTGAACTGTGCAAACTTGCCATGGTTAGCATGTTTTGTTTATAGCAGCATTACAAAAAAGTATCGGTGGTGCAGCTGTCTGTATTGTTTTGTGCAGTTTATAATACTTGAGTAACTGGTCTGGATGTTAGTACAACCCATCATGTAATCTGTAATCGAAAAATAACACAAAGTGACAGTGTGGTATGGAAAAAATACTGCTGGGACTGTGAGTGTTTTGTCAGCTATTTACACATTTTACACATACCACATAAGGTGTAAAATTTTACTCAAAGACACCCATGTAAAGTAACCCAAAATATATGTTAGGGCTTCATGTTTGTTTTTCTACAGACCTAAAGTGATTGCGAATTGGGCTGTAAGAGTTTTCATTGTGTGGCTGACGTACAACTTACTGCTGTGAATACAAAACTGAATACACCTCCTGAGTAGACACAGATGGAACCCTGAAGCTGCTGCTGCTCTGTTCATTTGCTGCTCACTCTACACGTTCTTTGACATCACACTGTGATACTAGACAGCATCAGTGTGAATAGTCTGTACATAGGGTGGATTCAGTTTTTCACAATTTCTTGAGGCCACTTAAAGTCTCTTCGAATGTAGGTGTGTGCCAGGTTTGAGAATGCTGTTCCTGTGATATTGTTTGCTGTTCTTATGACCTACTGGATGGAGTTATGCTCCTTAGCGTTGCTGTTTTTATACCACACTGTCTTGCTGGTTGTAAGCTGCTTGCGGGGATCTCGGAGAGAACAATGAAGTTTGTTAGTCCTATCTTGATTATTTTGGTGGGCTTAAATGGCCATGACTGATGATTGCTGATGTGAGCTTCCACCGTTTATATTTTGCCTTCTTGGCACATAATTATGAGAAGAAATTTCAACATTGCAAATATTCCAAATTGACTCAAATCTCTGCTTCATTCTTGTTTATTCTTTGAAATCTCCTCACAGAGAAAGCTGGCAGAGGTGTCAGAGGAGGAGTGGCTGAGCATCCCTGAAGTGGGAGATGCCAGGAACAAGCGCCAGAGGAATCCCCGCTATGAGAAGCTCACCCCTGTCCCTGACAGCTTCTTCTCTAAACACCTGCAGACAGGAGAGAACCATACCACCGTTGACCCTTTGCAAGGAGTTAGTATATTTTATAATACACATAACTTACGTTGAACTCATCTACATCAAAGCACACATCTCTGAACATCATGGTGCAGTTTCAGTCTGCCCCAGCAGGAGTCACTGCAAAGAAGCAAATTGATGTACTTCACCTTATGTATGCCAGTGCTCACTTTTTTGTCAAGCCGCATGTGGA